>NW_015172571.1:620520-635082 GCF_001447785.1 Gekko japonicus
TTCTCTGCTGTGGCCTGTCCATCCTGGGTGGCCCTTCACGGCATAGCCCACAGCTTCATCGAATCGCGCAAGCCCCCTTGCCACGACAAGGCAGTGATCCATGAGGGGACACTACTAATACATTAACAGTTATTGTTTTTTACAGGTTAAGATGAAAGACGAGACAACTCGCAGAAGAAGCCAAAAGAAGATTTGTTTAATACTAACAAAAGATTAACATACTAATGAAAGCATCACCCAACCTTTTATTAATCCCACTATATACCTTCCCTCTTTCTGATTTTAAAAGCATAAACTCTCTCCTTTTTAGGGGCGTCAATTAAAAAAAAATCCAATCTTTTCTTCTCTTCTTCTTCTTCCTTGGCAGAGTGGAGATTCAAACCTGGTTCTCCTCCCAGATCCTAGTAGGACTAGGGTTGCCAACCTCCAGATGACAGCTGGAGATCTTCTGGGATCACAGCTGACCTCCAGGCAACAGAGATCAGTTCACCTGGAGAAAATGACTGCTTTGGAAGGTGGACTCTATGGCATTCTATCCCACTGAAGTCTCTCCCTTCCCCAAACATCACTGCCCTCAGGCTCCACCCCCCCAAATCTCCAGATATTTCCCAACCTGGAGCTGGCAACCCTAAGTAGGACACTCTAACCACTACAACACCTTGGCCAAAATAATATGACTGGTAGACTGTCTTCATCTTGGTGCAACTTAGTCAGCTGTGACTACCGGTAGTGCATCTTAGGGAGGATTCCAGCTCCCACGATGGCTGGGGGCCGGTATGGTATCCTTACAAGAGGGCATCAAAAGACAGTCATGGAGGTGATGGGGCCTCCTATGCATCATTAGGAAGGCCTCTAGTTGCCCAGTGCTGCCATCCATCCTGTAGCTATGTGTAGGGTTCCCAACACTGCCTTGGCAAAAGGCTGGAGATCTGGGTGGATTGTGGAGGGGAGGCTGGAGATCTGGGGGGATCTGGGGGGATTGCCTGGGGATTGTGGAGGCTGGGGACAATGTAATGCCACTTCTTGGTGACACTCTAGGCTGCCTCCCCTAGTCTCTCTGGTGCTTTCTAGAGCATTAGTATGAAAATCTAGAGCATTACTATGTGGAGGCCATTGTTTTCTTCCAGAACTCAGTTTCTCAGGGGTAGAAAATTGGGGCTGGATCGCATAATCCCCAACCCAGGAAAATGAGAGGCCTAGTTGGACCGAATCCTGGCCCAGCGCCTCCATTACCAGTTTTTGCCATCCCCTGGTAAGGACAACACATCACCCCCTCCTACAGTAATTATCAATAAGGGGGAATGGAATCCTCTCTGTTATTCCCCCGTATGGGCTGCTTTATAGTGCTACTTCCAGAGGAAAGGCACATCATAATAATTAATCTCAGAATACCATGGGAAAAATAAACTGACGGTCCTGGGTTTTGAGGAGTTTGTACAAGAGCACTGATCATGAAATTGCCTTAGGCAGGGCCTGAGCGTATGTTGCTCACGCAGACTGCGAAAATGTCTTTTGCGTGAAGTTCAACTAAGCTAGCAATCCGAATGAGACAGACGTGTAATAAAGATAGGAGGGCAGGAGCAGCTGGGCATTTGTATCATTATCTCCTTGTTCTGATTTCGCCTTGCCTGATGGTGACAACTCTAATTTCATATTCTTTTCTGTCAGTGACTGACAGCAGGGATGAAACCGATGCAGTCACCTTCCTCGCACTTTACAAGCGTCAATCCACTGACAGCCACGTTTTGTTCCTACTTTACCAACATTCACCTCTGAGAGACCAGCGGAAGGCATATTATAGTAATCCATCTCTCACTAAAATCCACAAATTAAACTGCCGCAGACAAATGTTCAAGGTGAGAACGCAGCTACACAATTCTCCCTCAAAATTCTCACCACGTTAATAGGTGGCTTGTTAAATGAATACCAAATTGCCTTCTACTGACTTAGACCTTTGGCCCACTGAAATCTACAGTTAGGTGGATCTAACTATCATTCATGTAGCCTTTCTCCAGTCCAAGGAGCAGGGTTGCCAGGCCTCCCTTGGCCACCAGTGGGTGATAGAGGGTAGGGTGGCCAGATTCAGGCTGGGAAACTCTAGGAGATGAAGCCTGGGCAGAACAGGGACCTCAGTGGGGTATAATGCCATACAGTCCGAGAAAGTGCCCATTTTCTCCAGGAAAACTTATCTCTGTAGTCTGGAGATGGGGTATTATTCCAGGGGATCCCCAGGTCCGGTCTTGAGGCTGGCATCTCTATTAAGGAGACTTCTTCCAAGTTAAGCTATTCTTCCTCCAATAGAAGAGCCACTTAAGCTGGAAGATGGCTCCTTAGATTGGAGGAAGGCCTTAGATTGGAGGAAGGAAAGATGGGATATAAATATTTTAATAAAGGGGGGGGAACACTTTGCTCAGTGGAGTGGTAAGATAGGGGTAGGATCCACCACAGTAACTTTAATGGAAAAATCTGCTGCAAGGAAATAGAAAAGGGTATGAAAGTGGATCCATTTCTAATGTGGAAAAATAAAAGCAAACTGAGCTCCACCCAGTCAGTTTTCCAAATGTGGTCTCATCCTTTGGCGAAACATCTGAGTGATTTCCAAGGAGGCCAAAAGAGTTTCCCTATCTTAGGTAAGTTTTGCACAACTCCAGGTGCATTCAGGAATCTGGGTGCGTGGTGGGGATATGAACTCTGCTGGCTACCCTACAGCATTTCAACCCTCCTTGTCGCAGAAGACCTCAATCACGTTTGAAACCTGTCCAAAAGATACTTGAGTGAATTGACACTAATTTGAAGGAATTTCCACTGTCGACAATTTGGACAGCCTTTCAACGAATTAACACAAGTTCTAGATTTGCTGGACAAACTTTCCCGAAAGTAATTAATGTTCAACATTTACAGACAGTTAGGTGAAGCTGACGTGTTCCTGGCAAGGGAATGCATGAAAGGCACCAGCTTTTGAAATACATTGACAGCCCTTAATCTTTAAACAAGAAGAGCTCCATTGAGGATGCAAAGCAGTAAATAAATTATTGAGTTCTCCTTGTGCTCCTCAAAAGTTGGATTATTTAGCGTTCTGGCAATCAAGGAGCCAAAGAGTAGATTCTCAGAACTCTTTAACCCCCCCCCCTTCATGTGATTATATCCTTGCATGCTTATTTACCTGTTTGAATATTAACCTGTCATATCCCTTGTAGCAGAGAACTTTTGCAACCGTTAGGAAGCATAACAAGGGCTAATGCTTAGTATCAGCTAATATGAAAACTAATCCTACAAGGAGCTACTGAAGGTGTAGTTGCCAACACCATGTTGCCTCCTTCCTCCCCGTGCTGATTCTGTACTCTCTTGCCGATGTTCCTTAATTTGCAGCATTTCTCCACTCCCTCTTTTTTACCTTTCCCCTATGCCATTCCATGCCCTCAGCTGCTTAGGAAGTCTCATGAAGACATCAAGCTGTTTTATACTCAGACATCATCGATCTATCCAAATTAGTATGGTCAACTCAGGCAGGGGTGTCAAACATAAGGCCCGGGGGCTGGAACCAGCCCATCCAGGGCTCTTATGTGTCCCACAAGCACCTGGTGCAAGGGAGAGAGTGCTTCAGCAGGGCAGAACAAACTCATCTGCAGCAGTCAAGCATTGTGGGAGCATCTGCCCAGTGCTGCACTCCTGCTTCTTCAGTCCGCCTATGTGGGTTTTCCTCTGCACTGCCCTCCCAGCCCATGGGGCCTTGCAGTGAGGATACACCGACTCAGAGCTTACCAGCTGCTGTCCTTTAGCCAGTTTGGTGTAGTGGTTAAGTGTGTGGACTCTAATCTGGGAGAACTGGGTTTGATTCCCCACTCCTCCACTTGCACCTGCTGATGTGACCTTGGGTCAGTCACAAGCTCTGGCACAGCTGTCCTTGAAAAAGAGCAGTTTGTGTCAGAGTTCTCTCAGCCCCAACCACCTCACAGGGTGTCTGTTGTGGGGAGGGGAAGGGAAAGGAGTTTATAAGCCGCTCTGAGACTCCAAGTGAAGGCCGGGGTATAAATCCGATCTCTTCTTCTTGTTCTTCTTCTTTATATAATTTCTATTTCTGGTACCTCGCATTATGTTTTATGACACACATGGCCCGGCTAATAAAATGAGATTTATGTCAGATCCAGCCCTTGTAACAAATGAGTTTGATACCTCTGGTCTACTGATCAGTAGCATCTCAGGTAGAGATTTTTCACATCATCTCCTAATGGAAGCTTTTAACTGGAGGTGCTGGGGATTGAACCTGTAACCTTCCACGTGCAAAGCAGATCCTCTGCCTCTGAACCGTGATGGCCTTCCCCTCAGTTGGTTGCTGCAGGGCACTGAGAAGTGTTCTGTCATGTGTATGCATTGCTGGTGTCTTCCCTCCTTTCCAAGGCTCAAAAGGACAGAATTTGTAATATAATGATGAAGAGCACAAGTTGCAATCTGTGAGGTTGCCAATTCAAATTTCATCTCAGCCACAAACCCATACAAACTCTGAGCAACTGAGAAACAGACACTAAGGAGAAGACGTTCTGGAGACCTTGACTACCTAGGGGCCCCATGGAACTGGGCAAGTTATGTCATTTATTTTCATGTGATGTTGGCTTAAGTCTGACTGGTGTGTGTGGAAATGTAGAGGCTGGGATTTGAGCTGGCTTTCAGAAATCCAGCATTCAGTGCCCCAAACCACTCTCCCTCTCAGCCCATCATCAGCAATATGGTCATAATTCTGGCTTTTGTACAGATTGCTAAAACAATTTATGTGATGGGCTTTGAACCCTGGGGAAGCCATATAAATACTGATGCTGCAGCAGCTCACATATTTTAGTGCTGTCCAACATAAGAGAGTGCTGAACCCAGTCCACATGTGGTTCAGGTCTTTCATCCATTTTACGAAATTTCTTTCATGCCTGGGTTGATGTGGTCCACAAGGTTTTGCTGGAACAGTTCAGTGTCTGAGGAGAAAATAGGGTCATGTAAAGCAAGAATTTCGGAATCCAATTTTTCTGGGAGTAGAAACATAAACTCTAAATACTTGAATGAACTGATGCCCATTTTGCCTTAAAATCCAAGTCTTCTAAAATGTTATACTCTAATCAGTCCATTTGAGGGGTCTCCACCATGGCATCCACCACCAACTTTCCTCGTGCTCACCACGTATTTTTAGAAAGTAGGTGGGGCCAGATGGGGCTTTTGCTCAAAGAGGATTCTAATTGGCCACTGAAGCTTTGATGCAGATTTTTAAAAAATATTGTTTTGGCAGAAGCTACCATCACAGTATATGAGTCTTCACTGTGTGACTGAAGTTAAGCTGTGGCAGCCATTTTGTGTCTCACTTTGCCTTCTGAGGCAGCTATCTTGTGGCAGCCATTTTGTGGCTGTACCCACCATGCTGAGTCAGAATTCCAAAAGTGCCCAGAGCCTCAAAAAGGTAGGGGACTCCTGGTATATTCAATACAATTTCAGCTAATATTCAATTTTTGAGGCACGGTTTGAAATCAAAGTTCTATCTGTTGAAACAAAAAGCAAAGTTCAACCTAACAAAGATTTGATTAACATAGATTTACATTATCTTTCCTGTGGCCACCAGGAGTTCACTGACACCATTTAAAAAGTCATTTTAAAATGCTTTAAGGGCCTGATCCCGACAGGGCCCATGGCACAGAGCTCTTTCCCCCCACTCCACACATTTTCAAGTGCCAAAATGGCCTTAAGATGCCTTAGGACAACAAGGAAGACTATGTGAAAAGCCCTCTCAGTTTTCTATATAGCAATTGTGCTAGCAGAGCAAGAAGGAGAATTATCTGGAGTCAGACTTACTCTGACATGGAACTAAATGCTAAACTAAGGCCCCGGTCACACGGGAGGCTTTGATCCGCAAGAGGGACGGATCAAGGGCGCATCAAGCAGGCGCAATCACACTGCAACATCTGGGAAGCAGCGCGCACCCGTCCCTGATCCGTCTCTTCCAGCTGAAGATGCGGATCAGAAAAAAACCTACGAAACACTAGTACTTACCGAAAAATCCGCTGCAGGGGAAGACGTGTGATTGCTGGCACGTCCGTCTCTCCCGCAGCATGCGAGGTCCTGCCGAACTGCGCATGCACACGCATGCACAGTGGGCTCACCTCATTCTGCAGTCTGTGGCTTCCCCCTGGCATCTGATCTGCCGGGGAGGAACTGCGCGGCGGCTGGGGGGATCTGTCTGATCCAGCCGCCGCGCTTCTCTTTTGGTGTGGCTCAAAAAAGCCGCACTTGTGCCGCGCCTATTTCCCCCAGTGTTACCAGGGCCTACGCCAGGCTTTTGCAAGATGAGGCAATGAGCTTCTTCTTTCTAAAAGGCTTATCCTTGGGGGAAAGTTCTTGATTGGCTGGAATCTTGACTAGCTGGCCACCTTAAGAACATAAGAACATAATAGAAGCCAATGTTGGATCAGGCCAATGGCCCATCTAGTCCAACACTCTGTGCACACAGTAGCCAAAAATACCAGGTGCCATCAGGAGGTCCAGCAGTGGGGCCAGGTCATTAGAAGCCCTCCCACTGTTGCCCCCACAAGCACCAAGAATACAGTGTATCACCTGCCCCGGTCTGAGAGTTCCTATCTATATCTTGTGACTAATAGCCACTGATGGACCTCTGCTCCATATGTTTATCCAGTTCTCTCTTGAAGCTGTCCATGCTTGTAGCCGCCGCCTCCTCCTGTGGCAGTGAATTCCATGTGTTAACCACTCTTTGGGTGAAGAAGTACTTCCTTTTATCTGTTCTAACCTGACCACTCAGCAATTTCATTGAGTGCCCACGAGTTCTTGTATTGTGAGAAAGGGAGAAAAGTACCTCTTCCTCGACCTGCTCTATCCCATGCATAATCTTATAAACCTCAATCATGTCACCCCTCAGCTGTCATTTCTCCAAGCTAAAGAGCCCCAAGCGCTTTAACCTTTCTTCATAGCTGCTGGAGGAAAGTGCATGCAAAACTCTCATTTGGGTGCTTCATTGCCAATGTGAATGCCTCGGGATTTGTGGCGGTGACGACACTAGAATCCTCACTCTGTGAATGCAGCCAAACAAATGGACCATTGCTCTGCTTTGGTCATCTTTTCTGCCTTTTAACACAATTGTCACATGCATGAATTAGCAACCGAAAACTTGTCACAACACGGAGATAAATGTCAACAACAGCTTGGTCCGCAGGCATTAGCAAGTTATAAAAGACCCATTCCCAGTGGCTAATTGAACACTTGGCAACACTAGGCCAGTCTCCAACACAAACACATTTCTTTTCAGGATCTATCCTGATCAAGTCATCCAGGCAAGCTGTAAAACCAAGCAGAATGTGGGCTGTGCCATCCCAGGGGATAATAAGCCATTGGATAAAGAGTTCCCAGAATCCCTTGCAAACCGACTGTGTCATATTTCCAATTTGCTCTTTAAAATCATCTGGAACTAATTTCTTTTCCCATTTTCAAGCAAGGTGAAAAGGGAAATGTTTATCTCCCCGCCTGCCCACAGCTCAGGCTCTCGCGAGCCGGCTTCTGTCCATAATCACTGGCATCCTCCACTTACTTTGCAAGTAAACAGTGGCAGCCCAAAGTGGCATCTTCTCAGGATGGAGTACAGAAATGCAATCACCCTCTCCCAGATATGCTGTGAGATAAGGGGAGAGCAATGAATGGCATTAAGTCAAGAGTTATTTTTCATTTCCATTTGTATTTCTTTAGCTTTCTTCTCCCAATGAAAAATGGAAGGAAACTTTCTACTGCAGAATAGTTTTCCCCCCCCGGGGGGGGAGGAAAGCGAGAGCCACTTTGGAACAATCTGCTGGGATCGTGAGACTCATTGACGTGCCTTAGAAATTACACAACGGCACATTTTCCACCCCCACTCCATTACTGATTTAAGTGGATCTTGGGATTGGTATTGTGAAGGAGAGGCTGAACTGAGGCAAAACATTCTTTGCCATTTTGTCTTCCTGGAAAATGACAGAACGCACTTGGCCTAAGGTGACTGGGTCCATTTGAAAGAAAACGCCCCTCGATTTGAAGCATACCTCTGCACAAATAAATCTTTTTTTTTTTTTAAGAACAAAATCCACTTGAGTATATGTTTTGCTGGATAGAAAATCCCTCGGTTCCTCACAGGCTTGGAAGATGCAAAAGAAAGGCCTCTTTCTGATTGCAAACCTGAAGGCCCATGAAAATTTTAAGACATTAGAGATTATTTAGTGAATTATTAAAAGCGTGATTGTTTAAATGTCTTGCAAGCTTTGCCGCAAGTAGTGGGAAGGAAAGATAGCTGCTGCAGGCTGTTAAAGGGATAAATCCCTGGTATCTTGCAATGCATTACTGATCAAAAAGATCGTCACTTGTGATCCAGTGACATACATGCACACAAGTATCGCTGAAATATTATCATGAATATTTGTTGTATTAAAATGCCAGGATTAGTACTTATTGACTGCCGCTAAATTAGCTATTGTGCCCTTATGGACAAAAAAAACACACCCCTCCCACTATCTCTGAATGGTTGTGCAGTGTTTGCAGAGTAGCTCTAACAACCTAATTGATTTTTATATATATAGAATCCAAAGAAATGGATCTGTCTTGGTTGATCGAAAGATGGTCTTTCCTGAATTTTGGAATACTAGAGTGAGTCATGGTATCTATTACATATAGTTTCAATCTCGGTAAATTGAAATTGTAAATTCTAGGAATTTTGTTTTGTTTCATCAGATCTCAGAAGCTAAGCAGAGTCAGTACTTGGAAGTGAGACCACCAAGGAAGACTCTGAAGAGGAGGACAATGGCAACCCCCTTCTGCTTCTCACTTGCCTTGAAAGCCCCTTGCTGGGGTTAACATAAATCAGCTGTGATTTGATGGAACTTTACACACACACACACACACACACACACACAACTAGAATAACTACAATGGCTTCCCCCATGTATCCATACCTCCATCCTTGCTTTCCATTATGACCAGTCTTTTTGTACTCCTAAAAGTCCCCTAAACACAGGAAGCTGTCGTAATACTGAGTCACCATTGTTCTGTCAACGTCCATATCATTCATTCTGATTGGTAACCATTCCCCAGAGTCTCAGTTAGGTCTTTCATATCACCTAGTATGTGATTCTTTTCACTGGAGATGCTAGAGATTAAACTTGGGAGCTTCTGCCTCCTGAACAGGTATACTATCATTTATTATGGCTCCTTCCTTTTAGCTGCCTTATCTCGAGTCAAACATTGGTCTTTCGTATCAGAACTGCAATTGTCTGCTCTGACCAGCAGTAGTTCTACGGGGTCTCAAGGAGAGGCTTTTCTCATTACGTACTACCAAATTCTTTTCACTGGAAATGCCAGGGACCTTCATGCAAAGCAGATGTTTTCCCACTGAGCCAGGGGTCCTCACATGTATTCATTGTGTTGCATAAATAAATAACAGAACTGGAAGCAAACACTCTTACCTAAGGGTAAACCCAGGAGCAGACTGCAAAGTGAAATAATAATAATTATCATATGGCAGTGTGTGTACTATAGCCAGATCGTAAGATTGTCTGGCAGCCAGAAGTCCTAGCTCTTTTAGAGTTATGCATCACTAGGTGGTGAGCTAGAGTTGTGTTTAAGGAAAGAGATGTTTCAGAGATGGTTTGCCATTGATTGCCTCTGTATCACACCCCTGGTATTCCTTGGAGGTCGCCCATCCAAATACAAGCCAGGGCCAACCCTGCTTAGTTTCTGAGATATGATAAGATCGGGTTAGCTGGGTGAAGTGAAAATGGCCTGGAACAAGTCAAGCTAAGCAACCCCTGCTGTGTTTTAAGCCAGCACTGTAGGGCCAGTCAGCTCAGCAGGGCCTACAGTGGGCATTATTAGCTCACCCACTGCATCATCCCCCCCCCCCAACTGGAAGCTATGCAGGAGGAGAAAGTTGGTGAGCTGACAGAAAGCACCATAGCTGATGAGGGTTGGGCCAAGCAGCCTCTGAGGCCCGGGCAGAGTTGCTGGGCATGGCTCTACTAGCTCCTGGCCACTGATGGCCCACTGGGAAATCTCCCTGTAAGTTAATTGGCCAATCCACCCCTGAGTAAACTTGTACCACGCCTTGAATAAAGCTGGGCAGAGGCCAAGTAAAATCCCTTCGGGGCTCAGCCTGTCCCACAGACCACACAAAAGCCATTTGTGGTATAAATCATCCAATGCATGTCTTTGTTCAACGGAACAGAAAGACAAATTGTGTTTAGCAATCGATACAGTTTCGGAGGCTGTTAATGGACAACATTTCCTTCCCATGGAAACAATGTAAATCTTGCTTTCCCCTAATTTACAATTACATGCCTGCAAATCTTTACAAAGTGTATTTCTGCCAGGATCGGCAGTGAAAGATTAGCAGAACACTCCAGCCTCTGCTGGTATCAGACTGAACTCCACTCTAGGAAGTCCCACAGCGGGCAAATTGAATAACTTTACAGAAGTCAGTAATCTCTGTCTGGAAACTATCAGTTACACTCCAAGTAAACAACAATACCACATGATTAATTAATCAATTATGATAGTGGGAAATGGAGTCACTATTGCAGTGCTCTTAGCCGACTTGTCAAAGGAGCTGGTTGCCAACTCCAGCCTGGGAAATTCCTGGAGAGAGAAAGAGTGGTGTAGTGGTTAAGAATAGCAGGCTTTGATCGGGAGAACTGGGTTTGATTCCCCCACTCCTCCACATGAAGCCAGCTGGGTGACCTTGGGTCAGTCACCGTTCTCTCAGAACTCTCTCAGCTCCACCTCTCTCACAAGGTGCCTATTGTGGGGAGAGGAAGGGAAGGCAATTGTGAGTCACTTTGAGACACATGAGCCCTGGTGGGTGACTTTGGGCCAGTCACAGTTCTCTCAGAACCGTCTCAGCCCCATCTGCCTCACAAGGTGTCTGTTGTGGGGAGGGGAAGGGAAGGCGATTGTGAGCCACTTTGAGACCCCTTAAGGCGGAGAAAAGTGGGATGTAAAAACTACTCTTCCTCTGGACTTTGGAAGTAGTGCCTCGGGAGGGCCGAATTTGAGGAGAAGAGGGAGCTCATTGGGGGTGTGATGATGGTATCTGCCCTCCAAAGCTGCCGATTTCTGCAGGGGAACTGATCTTACTCCAGGAGAACTCCAGGCCCCACCTGGAGGCTTGTAAACCTAGGTCTCAAAGCTGATGTGACACTTTAAAGGGACAACGTAGATTCCCAGAATCAAGACCTTCCTCTCCAAATAATTGTATTATCTGTTATCTCTGTGGTTATTAGTAATCTTATTTTTAATGGCAAAACGCACTAAGGAGCACTGTGGAAAATCAATGACCTAGGAGCAGCATAGATTATGCAGGGCTTTCAGAATAAAATGAATTAATAAGCAGTTAATCATTGTGCTGTATCTGTTCTTTGCAAAGGTAAGCACGTTTTCCGTTTGTAATCACATTTTCTCCTTTGTTTTGGATGAAAGTGATAATGCGGGGATTTTTTTTCCCCACATGGGGAAAAAGAAACAGGAAGGTTTTAAGAAGCATCCTCATTCAAGGCTCTTCTGTGGGTCCAGATTCAACTTCCACAGAATGTGCAGGTAAAATCCTATGGGATATTTGTTAAATGCAGACTCTCCAGGAGGAATATGGGGACACACAAGAAAATTCAGAGCAAGCCTGAGAAACCAACTCTAGACACAAACTGCATTATAGGTAAGGGAGGAAAGTGTGTTGATTCCTACATGCAGACTGGAATATCTTTTGGAGCAACACCTAGAATGAAGACATGTGATGCCATTGTCTACACAAAGTTAACCCTTCTAAGTCCAAGGGTATAACTCTGCTTAGGGTTGGACTGGAAGTTATCTAGGGTTAAACTAGACTGGTTGCTCAAGCAGAGGTAACCAACAGATTCCAAGCTGCTTGTCTACTGGCTACTGCACATGTGTCCTGCTTTTTGACATTAGCCTCTTTCCCCCTTCTTTCCCCCCCTGTACCTGTACCTAAACTCCTTTATTGAGAGCCAGTTTGGTGTAGTGGTTAAGTGCGCGAACTCTAATCTGGGAGAACTGCATTTGATTTCCCACTCCTCCACTTGAACCTGCTGATCTGTGACCTTGGGTCAGTCACAAGCTCTGGCAAAGCTGTCCTTGAAAAAGAGCAGTTTGTGTCAGAGTTCTCTCAGCCCCACCAACTTCACAGGATGTCTGTTGTGGGGAGGGGAAGGGAAAAGAGTTTGTAAGCCGCTCTGAGACTCCAAGTGAAGGGTGGGGTATAAATCCAATCTCTTCTCTTCTTCTCTTCTCTTGAAAAAAAAAATTGGAAAAAAATCTGAAGCAGCATTGAAAAAATACAAAAACCATTAAAATAACTACAGCTTAACGAAACAAAACAGTTCATAATAGTTACCAATATTTTAAAGTCAAGAAGTCAAGTCCATACAAACCTTTTCAATTTGGGATTCACTCAAAACAATCTTGCTGAATCAGAAATGCTCTGTGAAGTCTGCACAAGCAAAGGAAAGAGGGCCCCCTGTGTACCTCCTCAGGCAAATCATTCCATAAGGTGGGGGTTATCGCACAGACGTCTGTTGATCTTGTGGAGGATAGCTGCATTGGCCAAAAAGAAACATTTTCTACAAAAATAGTTCAGTTGAGCAAAGTCGGAACATGGGTCTACAGAGGCAGAGCTGGCCCTTCAAGTTTAAGTGTCCCAGGAGGTGAAAAAATATACTCTTGAAGAAAAGTATACAACCTCTTGAATTCCACAGAATTCTTCACCAGGCCATGTTTTAATTTAGGGAATATATTCTCGAATTATTTTATTTATTTATTTATTTAATAAGATTTATTAGGCCGTCCTTCCCTACAAGTAGGGCTCAGGGAGGCTTAAAACAAATGGTATACAAACTCATACAAACAAACATTAAAACAATCCAATAAATAACAATAAGTAAAAGCAGTGTATATATACAGTATAAAAGATGGGGGGGGAAATCCTAACTCCAATCTCACCCTGGGAGGAGGGGTTATGAGGAGTGGGGGGGTTATATGAGAGTGCCAGAAGAAGTCCCATCACTCTCCTCAACCAAAGGCCCGGCGGAACATCTCTGCCTTACATGCCCTGTGGAAAGGTAGCAGCTTCCGCAGGGCACGGATGTCTTCCAGCAGAACGTTCCACCAGGCAGGGTAATTACAACTGATTTCCACACCACATAAATCACTTATTTGTCTATTTATTTCAAACATGTATCCCACTTTTCCTGGAGAAAATGGCTGCTTTGGATGGTGGACTGTATGGCATTGTACCCTACCGAGGCCCCTCCCCTCCCTAAACCCCACTCCCCAGGCCCCTCCCTCAAATCTCCAGGCATTTCCAAACCCACAGTTGGCAACCCTGCTCTTTCAACTTCCCCTCTCAATTTGTCCTAATGCCTTACAGTTCCTTCACAGCATTTAGTTCTACTCAGCCTTAGTTCTGCAGAGGAGAGTTGGAAAGAGATTCCTGTCAGGTTGCAGATTCCCAGAGCCTGATTGAGTAAGAAGATACAGTGGGCTTCGTCCCCTCCCCTCAGCTTGAGGAAGCTCAGTTTCAGCAAATGAGCAGCTTCAATTCAACCGACTGGAACCCTTGAGCATTCCCCTCTCCATCTCCTTCTGCAGAGCCCATCGGAATAAAATGCACAGTTGGTGGTACATGGCTGTGACTGTAGGCTATCATTGAGATGCAGGTGGTCCATGCGAAGGTCATAGGGTCCACAATTTCTCTCAGTTGCTTCCGCTTCCGTTTATGCAGTTGGGATGCGTTCTCTGTTCTCTGTTGCTCTTAACTACCTTTGACAGCGTGTGCTTACGTCAGTCATGAAGAGGCATATCAGATAAACCGCCTTACCATCTTCCCCTCCTGTCAAGCCCAACGCAGCAGCCTGTGCTCCATGAGGACGGAGTGCTGAATAATTGAAGGATATTGATATCAAAATTGAGTTAGTAGAACAAGAGCATTTCCTGTCTGTTTTAAAAGTTAATGCAGAGCGTTGTTCCTATAACCGTAGCTGAAAACCCCCATGGCAGGTTCAGGAAGTCTGAACAGGGCACATACTTCAAGGCAACCAAGAAAGCAGGCCTCCAGAATGCAAAAATCTTACACTTTCTGACTAGGTCCTTGCTAAACTATTTCTAAAACTGGCTCCATATTCTATCCTATGAACAATTATAACTGTTATAGGGGAGCGGTGGCAAAGAGGATTTATCCTCTGGTTACAGTAACATCTGAACTGAACAGAACTGCTGTCAGTTCTAGCCCACGCTGGTGTGAGCTACCAGCCTTGTCCCCAGCTCGCCGTCCACCCAGCGGTTCGAAAGCTTCGGCAAGTAGATAAAATGGGTACCACTCCTTAGAGAGGGTGGGCACACTAAATCCCCTCAGTGGGGAAAGGTGTTAGCCGGCGAAACGGAATGTCCAGCTCGTAAGCTCGTAAGCCTGGAAAGATCTCTTCGGCATTAAGAAGCCTGCGATGGGCCAATCTGGCCAGGCGGTGGCAGTGCGACGCTGCGACTCAAAGCAGTCCT
>NW_015172571.1:636123-642904 GCF_001447785.1 Gekko japonicus
AAACTCCCCCCCCCCCGCAAGGCAGTTGGAATGTCAGTTGCATATGGAATCTGCTGCATTCTGGTGGTGTGCAGGTCCCAGATTCATGTTTTAAAAGCAGACTGACACTGTTTGCCCAAAGCCAGAGCACTCTCCCAGAGCCTCTTTCTAGATCTCGTTGTATTTATTTCCATAACGGGCCTCATTTCTAGTATGTGTGTGTGTGTGTGTGTGTGTGTGTGTGTGTGTGTATATATATATATATATCTCATACCACATTAAATGGCATGGGGAAAGGCTCGGTTATGGTATTACCATTACCAGCACTTCCGCTTATAGTCTGCCTGTTTCACTGAGACTGGACGAAGATGGTGAGGGGTCTGGAGACCGTCCTATGAAGAAAGGTTGAAGGAACGGGATATGTTTAGCCTGGAAAGGAGATGACTGAGAGATGATATGATAACCATCTTCAAGTACTTGAAGGGCTGTCATATAGAGGATGGTGTGGATTTTTGTTGCTCCAGAAGGTTGGACCAGAACCAATGGGTTGAAATTAAATCAAAAGGGTTTTCAGCTAAACATTAGGAAGAACTTCCTGACACTTAGAGTGGTTCCTCAGTAGAACAGGCTTCCTTGGGAGGTGGTGGGCTCTCCTTCTTTGGAAGCTCTTAAGCAGAAGCTAGATGGTCATCTGACAGCAATGCTATCTCTGTGAATTTAGGCAGATCATGAGAGGGAGGGCAGAAAGGGTTGCCTCGGTGCTTAGTTCTTGTGGCCCTTACTTAAATGCCCAGAGAAATGCTGATTGCCACTTTGGGGTCAGGAAGCAATTTTCCTCAGGCCAGTTTGGCTGGGGATCCTGGAGGTTTTTTCTCATATTCTGGGCATGGAGCAGGGGTCACTGGGTGTGTGTGTGGAGGAGGTGTTTGTGAATTTCCTGCATTGTGCAGGGGGTTGGACTTATATGACCCTGGAGGTCCCTTCCAACTCTATGATTCTGTGATTCAAAGCAGATTATCATTAGATGACCTCTTAAAATGGAATTAATTCCAACATGTTCCTTGGCTATTCATTCATTATTTAGCATATTTATATTCCACTTTTCCCCTTTAACACGGGGCTCAAAGTGGCTTGCAAATTTTAAATTTGTGGGCAATAAGAATATAATCACTCAAAACCCTAATGCCTACTAATGCACCAAAAGGAGGAGGGGCTATGGGCCAGTGGGAAAACATCTGCCCGGCATGCAGAAGGTCCCAGTTTCAACCCCTGGCATCTCCACTTAAAAGGACCAGGCAGTAGGTGATGTGAAAGACCTCTCTCTGCCTGAGACCCTGGAGAGCTGCTGCCAGTCTGAGTAGACAATGGTGATGTCAATGGACCAATGGTCTGATTAAGTGTAAGGCAGTTTCATATATTCATGTGTCTTCGCACCCTTATTATTGTAAAACTATAAAACATATGAAACTGTGACAAAGGCAAACATGTAAAAAACCTGGCAATCTGCAGGCTAAGATAGTGGCAGCCTCTCCCTTCTGGTTCCCCAGGAGCAGGCCTTTCCATCATCTCTAGGCAGGAGAAAGAATTGCAGCTGTGTAAGTGAAATGAGATATTTATGTGTAGTTGCTATGCACATATAATACCAATTCTGAAGCCATCACACTGGCTTCCTGCTTGCTTCCGAGTTTAATTCAAGGCACCGGTTCTTACTTTTAAAGCTCTTCATGGCCTGGGATGAGCAAACTCAGGGGTCTTGTTGTAGAAAAAGAGCTGCCAGAGCTCATTAGCATAACTCATTAGCATAACTTATTTGCATATGCCACGCCCCCTGACATCACCGGAAGTGACAGAAGGCCACACCCCCTGACATCACCGGAAGTGTGTCAGAAGGCCCGGCTACTTACCCTCCTGCTTCCTCCTCATTTGAGCAAACTTATCTGTTTAGATATTTACACTCTGTTCCCGTCCCCATGGTTACCCAGAGCAGTTTACAACATCGTCAACCCTCCCTCTAACTTTGTCATCACGACAACAGTTCTGCGATGATAGGGTTGCCAGTCTCCAGGTGGTGGCTGGAGATCTCTCAGAGTTACTGTTGGTCTCCAGGTTACAGAGGTCAGTCCCCGCAGAAAAGGTGAATTCTATGGCATTGTCACACACTGAGGTCCAACAGTCGTGATAGTCTGACCCACAATCAAACAGTCATAAGACTTATAAAGAATGATGTTTATGTATTGCAATCTAAAGCACTACAACATGATACACAACTCAATAGAAAATCTATTTTGAGCTTGAATGTTAATTGAGATCAGCATCCTATCTGAATTTAATATTCTTAAGACTTGTTGTCTAACATTTATGAAACTGGGAGCTTTGGCACCACTATAATATCTCCTGGAAAAGATCAATTTTTTTGAAACGTTGTTATGTAATCCGGAGACGATGATTATGTGATTATGTACCTTGGTTCAATGATTTTCTATTGAGTTGTGTATCATGTTGTAGTGCTTTAGATTGCAATACATAAACAGCATTCTTTATAAGTCTTATGACTGTTTGATTGTGGGTCAGACTATCACAACTGTTGGCTTTATACTTGTTTTAACTGATTGGGTCCTGTGTGTCCAGATTTTTTTGACACACTGAGGTCCCTCACCTCCCCAAAACCCATCCTCCCCAGGCTCCACCCCCACAAATCTCCAAGTATTTCCCAACGCAGAGTTGGCAACCTGTTGGAAATTAAACAGAGTGCATAAGTGCAGTGGAATAATTCATCCAAGACACGTGTGTGTTTAGCTTCTCAGAAAAATAGTTGACTAGGAAACCAAAGGCTCCACCCCTTGTGTACGTGCAGAATGGCACAAACTTTCTCCAATATAATAATTAGTCAATAGTCAATCTTAAGATCACCTCATTAAGATTAAGACCTCATTAAGATTAAGATTCTACTCCACACCTAATTGGTTCCATGCTAAACTTTTTTACTAGCTACAGAAACATCAGCTTAACCCTTTCTTGACAGAAGGGATGACACTTGCAAAACCCAACACAACCCTATATGTGAGGTATTTTAGTCATAGAGACAATGACTGGCCCAAGGTCACTCAGCAAGCTTCCATGGCAAGATGGAGATCTGAACCTGGATCTCCCATATCCTAGTCCAAATTACACCTGTGGGTCCAGTCTTGCTCACCCTGCATGCATGAGGAGTCACCTTGTACATGCTGGTGTCGTCTCCTATTCCTTCACTGGGCTGCTGCTGTATTGTACTGCTGCCATGCTTCCGGGTATGCTGGGCTATTTGTTTCAAGGGCAGGCTATTCTGCACTTCACAAAACCCACAAGCTTGTCAAGCTAGCTATTGCCCTTTTTGTTTAGGAGTACCGGTACTTTAAATGCCAAGAATCTAAATGTCACTCCCGAGAGAGTGTAGTGTAGTGACTAGATAACTGGACTAGGGGAGACCCAGGTTCAAATTCCCTTTGTCGGTGAAAACAAATGGGTGGAGCTCATACCTTGCCAACTGACTACAAAATGCCAGTGCAAATTGCCTTGGGACAGTGGAAAGAAGAGGGGCAGAATTATGGGATCAGTCCTCCAAAATTCTGGGGAAAGGTTGTTTGCTTGTTTTAATATCCTTCACACCATGCAAGACAGATTATCATTTGTAAAAATCAACAAAAATGAAATTATCATATGGCATTATGTGTGGAATAGCCAGGAGATCCCAAAGGATTGCTTGGCTGCCTGAAGCTGTAACTCTTTTTTGGCACCACCAGGTGGCGAGCTATGCTTATTTTTAGGCGGAGAGTGCTGGGACTTGCCCAAGGTCACCCAGCTGGCTTCAAGTGGGGAAGTAGGGAATCGAACCTGGTTCTCCAGATTAGAGTCTGCCACTCTTAACCAGTACACCAATCAACAAATCATAGCTAATACCCTTGCTGCAATTGACATAACCTGCCAAGAAAATGGTTAGTGAATCGCCTTGCTGTTAGAGAGCTTGTCAAAGGCCCTGCAGTGAGGGCTGGAGAAGGATTTTAAAGGGCTGCCAACCCTGGGTTGGGAAATTCCTGAAGATTTTGGGGGTGGAACCTGGAGAGGGCAGGGTATGGAAGGGGAGGACTCTCAGCAATGCATAATGCCACACCGTCCACTTTCCAAAGTAGCCATTTCCTCCATGGGAACTAATCTCTTTGGTCTGGAGATCAGCTGTAATTCTGATAGATCTCCCAAGTTCCACCTGGAGTTTGGCAGCCCTAATTTTGATTGACAGGTTTTCAGTCTTAACCACTGCAGAATTGCCTCATTTCTATATTCCCAGAGTTATGCTACTTTTCAGTAGTAAGTCCCCCCCCCCTCCAACGAAGTGCCAGTATTAGGAAATTTGTGTAAAAACAAGTATGCAGTACTTGATCGCCTTCAGCAGCAACTCCACAACAACTTTTTTGGTGGAACATGGAGCAGACCATTATTAGAGAAGCAAGAATTTTGCTGACCGCAAGACCGAGTGTTGCACATCTAATTTTTTCTACAATATCATCATCATTATCTTAGGTACAGACAGGCTTGGAGACAATCGTAGAAGAGCACTTCCCTATTGATTTTTCCTAAATGAAGCCTGTTGATGGGGAAGTGGAGAGCGGCTCTTGTGGCAACTCTGGCTATTTGTTCTACTTTGAGGCACTTTGCTTTCTAAAAAGTGTTGAAATTGTCAGTGATTGCTACAGAGGTTCTGTTCAATTAGATGTAACTTTCCAGGCTGGCCTTCCCAGACCAGTTTCTTTTTCCTGCCCAAGACTCTGAGGTGGTGGGACAATGCCAGCTCAAAACTGCAGGGGTAATGAACTGAAGAAAAGATCTTTGCCCTGTGAGCCCATGGATGGATTTGCCCAATGCTGCTCTTCCTGATAAGGTTGCCGATTGTGGTTGGTCATTCCTGGAGATTTGGGGGTGGAGACTAGGGAGGGTGGGATTTGGGTTGGGGAAGGGCCTCAGCGGGGTATAATGACACAGGGTTTACTCCCAAAGCAGCCATTTTCTCCAGCAGAACTGATATATGTATTGTGGAAATCAGTTGTAATTCCAGATCTCCAGGCCCCACCTGGAGGTTGGCAACCCTAGGTCCTTGCCAGACAGATGTAGGTAGGGGATAGGCCAGACCTGACTGAAGCAGAATGCCTTCACTTCCTGCTAGCCAACTAGGAGTCACTGAATGAAGCTTCTGTAACCACCTCCAAGAATCCATGCTATAGTATCTTAATATACAAAGACTGAAAGCTGGAGAACCCAGAAGAGCCGTAAGAAATAGTTTTGGGAATGCTCATTGTATTTTGCTACCCCTTGGGATTATCTCTAAAAACCGCCACCCTATACAACAGCAGGGTACTGTGACTTGACTGCTCTCTCATTTAGGAAATCTCACATAACCTTCCTGGTTTTTTTTTTTTAAAATCTCAGGTAGGTATTTAAAGCAATATTCAGCTGAATAAGGGGAGAGTTGCTTTCAGCTTGGGTAGTAACAAGTTATTTATGGCGCTTTCTGCATTCTCCTTTTAATCCATGTTCACCACGATGTCCTCCAAGCAATTCTGCACTAAAATCAAATTCAGTCTTCTTAATCTGTCCAATTCTGCACTAAAATCGAGTTCAATCTTCTTTTTATTCTGGGATTTTTCCTCATTCTGCATTACATGACCTCCCTTGAGTGGTCAGCCCGGCTTCAGCCTGCTGTTTTCCCAGGTTATTTGGATGCTGTTTGGGGTGATTCTGCATTGGCTTTTCCCTCCATTGTTTTAGGAAACCCATGTTGGAACAGAAATTCCCCTCTGCATCGCATGCCGCTTTCACTTCCTTCGATCATCGGGGTTTTGTGGTACCTTCCACACAGATTTATGGCCATTCAGGGGTGACTTTGCAGTCAGTACAGCGTTGCCCTGGGGTATTTGAATGTGGTTTTGAGCTGCACCTTTTCCCTCCCAGTTGAAAAAATGTGGAGTGAATGCTAGTGGGACAGAGAGATGACTGAAGGGGGAAGAGTCCTGTGGCAGAGAGTAGAACTGATTCTAAAAAGGCTGTTAGTCTTGCATTACCCTTCCCTATATAGCTGGGTTGCCAACTTCCAGGTGGGCCCTGGGGTTCTCTGAGAATCACAACTGATCTCCAGACTACAGAGATCAGTTCCCCTGGAGAAAATGGCAGGCTCCGAGGGTGGACTGTATGGCAGACTGTAGATTCTAGGTGAAATCCCTCCCCAGATTCTCCCCTCCACAGGCACTGTTCCCAGATCTTAAGGAATTTTCAAGCCTGGAGGTTGCAGTCCTACTATGGGGATTCAGAAGTGGCTGGGGTGGGTGGGAAGAGGCACAGACCACCAGATACATACATCATGGAAACTCCATAGGGACAGATTCAAAAGAATAGGGTCCATCTTCTCTCATGTAGCAAAGCATCAGGAACCAGAACAATCAAAAGCCCTGTTCACATGTCCCTAGTGAACAAACATTCATCATGCATGTATGTGCTTACATCTGTTTGTAAGAAAGGGCCAATGCACATACACTTTACAAATGAAAGTACCTGGATAAATGCGGGGTTTAAATCACACGTTCAGCTATACATGCATTGAATATAAAGGAAAATCAAGTGCGTGCTGTACACAGACTGTGTGTGCATTCACCGTAACTTGTGAACACGGAAAAGATTCGGGGGTGGGGGGAACCTGCTTGAAGTACATACACAACTGTGAGCAGAGGTCATTTCGGGGGGATCGCGGGGATCGCAGTTCCCCCGGGTGAGGTACGGG
>NW_015172571.1:643066-656058 GCF_001447785.1 Gekko japonicus
ATTAGGCGACACACCCCTAATGTAGCCAATCCTCCAAGAGCTTACAGTAGCCCCTGTAAGAAGAGCTCTGTAAACTCTTGGAGGATTGACTACATTAGGGGTGTGTTGCCTAATATGCAAAGGAGTTCCTGCCACAAAAAGAGCCCTGACACACACACACACACACATAAACCCAGAATAAAAGTTCATGCAAACTCCCCATCCTCAGTGGTTTGTACAAAGCCTGGAAGGGGGGGGGGGGGGGGGGGAGAGGAAGACCCAAAATGAGACTGAGTCAGTCAAGGAAGCCACAGCCATCAGTTCATAAGACCTGAGCAAGGCTGTCAAATGATAGAATGTTTTTGAGCCAGTTTGGTGTAGAATTCATAGAGCCAGTTTGGTGTAGTGGTTAGGAGCGTGGACTCTAATCTGGAGAACCAGGTTTGATTCCCCACTCCTCCACCTGCTGGGTGACCTTGGGTCAGTCACAGTTCTCTCAGAGCTGTTATGTCAAGATTCGTTCTCTCAAAGCTCTCTCAGACCCACCTACTTCACAGGGTGTCTGTTGTGAGGAGGGAAATGGAAGGAGATTGTAAGCTGCTCTGAGTGAAGGGTGGGGTATAAATCCAGTCTCTTCCCTCTTCTTCTCTAGGGTCACTGTAAATCAGAAGTGACTTGACAGCCCTCAGAGCACACACAGAGACACACACAATCTGGCAGAATATTCAGATCACCCCACAGATTTGACCTCTGAAACGTTTTCAGTAGTACCATTGCAACATTTGTCCAATATTTTATCATTATCTGTGGTTGGCTAATATTATTTAAAATTATTCTGTCATTAAAGAAAGGAATATCTGGAGTGGTGTTGTTCTGGCTCGTTCTAGCTCCTGAAGGAGGACAGGAAGAAGGAGAGAGTTCCATTTGACTTTGTCCTAAAATGCCAGTCTTTCCTTCTTTCTCTTGACAATTTAGGCATTGTATAAAGCAGCTTTTTTTACATGTTTCCTGTGTTTATCTTAATTTCTCATGCCATTATGATGGAATGAAAAGTTAATCTCTGTTTAATGCTCAAAACAAATTGTGTCATGAAAATTGAATGTCAGCCTCTTCGACATTCATTGGATAATGAAAAGACCTCCATGTGGTTAAATCTGTACAGTCTATGCCAGGAAGATGAGGGTGGGGGAGACCCTATTTCTAAATATTATAACCATGATCCCCCTCCCATACCTTCTTCAAGGTTACGGACAAAGTGAAATTACTGCCCTATAAAACTGTCCCAAGGTGCGAGTTTTCGAAGAGTTTCAGAGAATCTGCCACATAACTTCAAATGACATCGCCAGCACCAGCATGGGAAAATGTGACAGAAGATTATCAAGAGGCAAACTTATAAAAGACGTCTTCAGATTCCTTTTGGATTTAGTAATGTGTTACCATTTCAAATCTATTCAACGTGAAAATAAAATTTGTCATATCAACCTGGGGAAATAACCAGTAATGAAATCAGCCTATTATGGACTCCGGAGAACTGCATCGGAGAGCGCTTTTATCTGCTTGCGTGTTCATAATTTCTTATTTGACTTTTATTGGTTTATCTATTGATTAAGAATGCAAGAGTATGGACATATCTTAGAGTTAGTGTTATGGCACGGTTAACCTTTAAAGTGTCTTCGCAGTTTCTGCAACTGTACAGAAAACAAGTGGGTTACATGAAAGCCCCTTCAGCATTCAGAAAGAGATTGGTCTTGGGTTGGCTCTTCTTTCCTGTTTATTTTATTTTTAAAACAAATATCCGATGTTTTCGAAGATACCCTCAAAGTGGCCTGTAGCAAACAGATTTAAATCACAATTAATAACAAGAATATTTTAAAAGCAGAACCCAAATGCCAACAAGTAGACGACAGCAGATAAGAAACAGCTGCAGGTAAACACGGCTAACACACCATATCCAACATGCAGCAAATAAAACTAAGAGCTTGATTTATGTACAAATAAATAAATAAACCTGAGATTAATTGCTTCAGGTTGACTCAGGGGAATCCAAACTGATGAAAAACATTCCCAAAATTTTGGGAGTAGTGAAACTTTTGTTGTTGTTCAGTCACACAGTTGAGTTCACCTCCTGGAATTTCAGGATGCCAGGGGCAGAGAGGGAGGGAAAGAAAGCTGGCCAGTGTCTCCATCCCTTTAAATTTTAAAGGGCCATTAGTTTCTATGTGAAGGCCTGGCCTTCCCATTTCATTCCCATAGGGGGGAAATGGCCTTTAAAATGTAAAGGAGAGGGGACACACCCTCAAACTGCTGATCTGGTAGGCCTAGCCTAGGATGCTAGGTCTACCACCATTAGGAAATAACAAGTGTGAACCTGCAAGAAACTTGCAGGGAGGAGGTATTTGCCCACCTTTGTTTCTTTCCCCCTCTCCATTCATTCCCGTTCATTCTCTTCCCAACCCAATACCCCCTTCTTTCTCTTTCTCTCTCCCAAATCTCCCTTGAAATTCTCCTCCCCCCACCAAGCCAATACCCCTTCTTTTCTTTTCTGTCTCCCCCAGCCAATCCTCCCTCTTTCTCTTATTATTATTTTTATTTTTATTATTTCCCTTTCTCCCCCACAGCCAATCCCCCTTCTTTCTCTCCCTCCAAGCCAATACCCCCATATTATCCTTTCTCTCCCCCTCCCTAGCCAATCCTCCCTTCTTTCTCTACCCCACTTTTTTTTTCCTGCCTTTGAGCTTGGCAGCTGCAGGAGGGGTTCCTGGGAGCTGCTTCAAACCTGGAGCAGCTCCTGGCACCTGCTGTGGCAGTGGCAGGGCCTGGAGCCTCTCCCAGAGTTCTGCACTGCTGCAGCCAGGCCCAGAGTTGCTCCCAGTGTTACCCACTGCTTGGGCTCGGAACGGTTCCTGGCATTCCCTGCTGTTATGGTCGGACCCGGAACAGCTCCACAGGAGCAGAGGAAGCAGCCAGGCTCTCAGATGTAAGTTGTATTTTATTTGGGGACAGGAATTTAACCCCCCCCAAAGTATTATTATTATTTTTACTTTTTGGATTTTTCTGCAGACCACAGAGTCCCCTGAGTCTATAGAAAAACCCGTTGGGGGACAGTGTGCCCTCTATTTCCAGAAATAAATATCCACGGGCAGAGGGGACTGTTGAGAATTAGATATATAGATGGCTCCATTAGTTCCTGTGGGCTCTAAAGAAGTCAGGTGTACTGTGCAAAGACAATAAAAGTCCCATCATTTCCCAGCAGAGGCCTGGGAACCCTACCTAGATCAGGCAGTGGTCCACTTGTGGCTCTTGATGGATGATCTAGAATCTCCAGTGATTTCAAGCCTATATTAACATGGAAGGAGCTTACCTGCAGAATAAGATGGGTGGTGAACAGAGACAAGGCTTTTCAGTGGTGGCACCTTCCCTTTGAAGTGCTTTCCCTCTTGAGGCCTACCTGGTGCCTAAAACCATTTCTTTTAACTCAGACTTTTACATGACAGATGCTGTCTTTTGAAGCTGTGTTTATGGTCTGCTTCTAGTCTGACAACTATTTTTCAGATATCATTTTAGACTGTTCAATAATTGTTTTATGCAAGTTTTAGAGCCCCTGCTTGTTTTAATTGCTTGATTATGGTTATGCATCATTATTATCATTGTGAGTGGCCTTGAGCAAATCTTTGGAGAAGTGACATATCAATGTCCTAAGGAATAAATAATGGAGTGGGTCTTTCTGGCTCCTGAGTCCTGCTACAGGTGTGCAGTGTTTCCCCAAAACAAAGCTCCTGTGGGTCAGAGGTAGAGTTGCCAATTTCAGGTGGCACCTAGAGATCTCCTGGAATTATAACTGTTCCCCAGGCAAAAGAGATCCGTTCCCCTGGAGGAAGTGGCTGCTTTGGAGGGTGGACTCTATATCTCCACATTGATTGCCGAGAGAGTTTCTTACACTGCAAACTTAAATTGTTTTAACAGTCATGCCTTCTTGCCAAGAACCTTAGGAACTGTGATGCTGTTGTGAGACCGGGGGGACGAGTTCCTTTTAGGTGACTTCTTTGCAGCAATATCTTTCCAAATTGCCTTTAAAAAGGACCCCTTTCTAGTCTCCACCCCCCAAATCTCCAGGAATTTCTCAACAGGGAGTTGGCAACCCTAATCAGAGGACTCCCAGAACCAGCATATGGCTGGGCACTGGGAAGAGGGCATAAATGGCAGCCCACTCTTGCTTGATCTGAAGTGTTGTTCTGCTCTGAGAATCAGACGTAGGTTCCAACCTAATAACAGCTCTAGCCTCGGAGCAGCTCTTCAATCTCTGTTCATCATTACCAACCCATGAAAACCCGAGGGCTGTATCTCCACGTTGATTGCCGAGAGAGTTTCTTACACTGCAAACTTAAATTGTTTTAACAGTCATGCCTTCTTGCCAAGAACCTTAGGAACTGTGATGCTGTGATGCTGTTGTGAGACCGGGGGGATGAGTTCCTTTTAGGTGACTTCTTTGCAGCAATATCTTTCCAAATTGCCTTTAAAAAGCAACAGCCTTTCAGCCAAGTTCACTTTGTGTATATGGGCTTGATGCAGGGTGCGTATTTAGTGCTGCTGTCTTTAGAGGTTTAGTTCGGAAATACAAATGGTCGTAATTTCCAACATGTAAAAAAAAAAGTGGACGAAGTTATCAACGCATATCATCACGCACTAATGGCAGTGCCTAGAATGATATTCAGTGCAGTCAAACACTTTATGCGTTCACCCAAATCGTTCTGCAAATCATCCTAGTTCAGATATACAATATATGGAGATTGGTTTTCTGGGTAGCTTCTGATGGGCGATTGTCACATCATCCATGAATATGATACTCTGATGAACTCACAAACTGCGTGATATCTTTTCTCCCTAACAATGTATTTTGAATGCATATCTGAGGAAAGGGAAGAGTTAGTGCATGAGATTGTTCAATATTCTCTGTTTCTTAAGCAAAGTTCAGTGTTTTGATTTTGAGGAAGGGATGAAGAACAAAGAGAATCAGTGATTCCTTCATTGTACAGCTGCATCCCATTTGCTTGGCCAAGAGGAAACTCGTGGTCTGTGTTTGCTCAGCGATTTGAATCATTCGGTTAGAAAGTGAAGTAAGGGTGGGTAAAGGCAGATAAGGAATTTGGAAGTCAGGTCGTTTGCAAATAAAATTTAACAAGTGTGAAGGAAGAAAACCATATTTTAAAAGTGGTCAGGTCAGGGAAGGATTAGTTTGCTAGCAATCTGGCTACAAATTTTTTGTTCCTGGCTAGAGATGGGCATGAACTGGGAAAATGTGGTTCGGTTAATGTCTCGTGATGTACCCCATTTGTGAACCATGGACTATCATGAATCTTTAGCCAGTTTGGTTCATGAGGCAGTAGAAAGCCCTCCCATCAACCTAGAGACATCAAACTCATCAGAGATCTCCAGCTGACTCTCCTCTACCTGTCCTCCACGTTTGGTGAGGATTGGATTTATGGGGTCCAAATTACAACCTCCCATAAGGTGCCCCCAGGAAAGTGCTTTCTGGGGAAATGACTGCCTGTCATTTCGCCAGAAAATACTTTCCTGGGGGCACCTTCTGGGAGAAGACATAACTCAGATCCCATAAATCCAATCCTCATGAAACGTGGAGGACAGGTAGAAGAAGAAGAGATTGGATTTATACCCCGCTCCTCACCACCCAAAGGTGTCTCAGAGCAGCTTACAAACTCTTTTCCCTTCCCCTCCCCACAACAGACACCCTGTGAGGTAGGTGGGGCTGAGAGAACTCTTGACAGAAACTGCTCTTTTTCAAGTACAGCTCTTATCTGAACTACGGCTTGCCCAGCCCAAAGTCATCCAACCAGGTGCAAGTGGAGGAGTGGGGAATCAAACCCGGTTTTCCCAGATTAGAGGCTGCGGACTTAACCACTACACCAAACTAGCTCTAGAGGAGAGTCAGCCAGAGATCCCCTGTGAGTTTGGCATCTCTAGCATGCACAGGTTCCATTATATACACTCCTAAACCTCCTGAACCTGCACCTGTCAAAATGACTACGGGCTGGTCAAAATGGTTGTTTTGACAAGCACAGGTTCATAAGATTCAGAATTGTATAGAACTGATCCTGTGCAAGCTAGAGACATCAAAGTCACAGGGGACCTCCCCGAGATGTTCAGGAGTGTATAGAACTTGTCCTGTGCAACCTAGAGGCATCAAAGTCACAGGGGACCTCCCCTAGATGTTCAGGAGTGTATAGAACTGATCCTGTGCAACCTAGAGGCATCAAAATCACAGGGGACCTCCCCTAGATGTTCCTCTACATGCCCTCCAAGTTGTTCTTTGAAGTTTTATAAACATTTTAATTGAGAGGAGACAATTTGTTTGGGAATCCACTCAAAAACTGGAACAAATCTCCGAAAACAGCTTGAAAGTTTGTAGGAAGTTTATGATGATTGCTCTGCCATGAACTGCCCAAAATTCGTCATGAACTTTAGTTCATGAGCCAGTTCGTGCTCATCTCTATTCCCAACACAACTGCTTTAGGAGGTCTTTCTACAGGGCAGGAAGGTAGAATATAGGTGTGCCCTTTGTCTTGAGTTTATAGCTTTAAGAAATGACTCATAGGTAGGAAGGATTTTGAATTTCTCCTCCCTGCTCTTTCAACCCAATAACCTCCATTCCTGTTTGGTTTTGCCTTTGTGCAAATCACACCCATGATTATTTTGAGCTGATTTTCTGTTTGCTTGCATTAAACTGTATCCATGTTTGAAATTTTATTTGTGCCTGAGTAAATCAGCGTTGTATGTTCTTTGTATACCCTGCCTACCAACTGAATATCTTTGCATGTATAAATTATCTGTATAAATGGCACAGTGTGCATTCACAACACAAACCAACACCCAGAATTGGAGAAGGAAAACTGTTAACAAACATATCTAAAATGTTTCTGGAATGTTTGCTTACCACAACTCAGAGGCTGGATGTGAAATAAAGGGAGAGGATGTAGCAGTTCTTAACCATTTAAATGAAGAAATCAAGCCTGACTTGGATGGCCAAGGAGAGCCTGATCGTGTCAGATGGTGGAAGCTAAGCAGGGTTGCCCCCAGTTAGTATTTGGATGGGAGACCTCCAAAGAAGTTCAGGGTTGCTACAAAGGCAGTGGCAAACATCTCTTGCCTTGAAAACCCTTTGGAATCACCATGAGTCAGCTGTAACTTGACATCACTTTCCATCCCTACCATGGTTCCAGTCATTTCATGTGCAAATTGGTCGTGACTCGATTGCACTTTCTACCACCAGTTATCAATGGCTTAAGCCTGGTTTACACAAGCAGGAGACTGAGATGATAGAATTAATTATATCAGTGGAGATGGTGGGTTCCAGTTCCGATTGTTCCTTTGCATGAAAAACCTCTAGGCAAGTAGAAAACTGATGAGATTTGTGAGTCCCTAAAGTTAGCAGAGTGCACAAGGCTTACAACATAAGGTAGCTTCCCTAGTCTATATGTGTGCTGCTAAGAAGAAACTTAAACAGAGCCTTTTTTTTTGCTATTTCAAACTGATAAGATTTCTTTATTATGGGTAACTCCATTTCTGGATAGTATAAGAGTAGATATAGGTGTCTAATCTAGTCTAACTAGCTGGATGGATAGGGACGGAAGAAAGCATGTCTTGCATCTATGATGCCAAGTTGGAGAGCTAAGACAATGTGCATGTGAAAAGGGGGAGCCAAAAGGCAAAAGGAAGGAAGTTTACCCTGAGAGTAGCAATCTGCAGTTCAACGGGATAGTGTCAGAGAAGGAGAAAGGAATTTTTATTTTTATTTATTTATTTACATGTGATTTATATACCGCCCATGACCCCTAATGGGTCTCAGAGCGGCTCACAGAGTACTACAACAACGTAGTTGATGCCTATCTAGGGCCACAATGCAGGGAGGGGAGGGGATATCCTACCAGCACCCTTTTTACGGCATAGTCTTTCTGCTCTGGCAGGTTCGTTGTTTTTCCCGTGATCCGGGCGGCTGTCGGCCAGACTCGAGCAGGCTTTTTTTTCTTTTGATGTTCTCTCCTTCGGAGCACCGCGTCTCGGGCGCAGCTTTGCGGCCAATGTCCCAACGGCTCCTGCTGCGCTGCGTCCCGCGTCACCGCGTTGCTCAGGCTCCAACTCCGCCTCCGCTCGGTCCGGCCGCTGCCTTCCTGGGTCGCTCTCCGCTGCCATTTCTTTCTTGCCGCCGCCACCTCTCCTTTTCCTCGCCGCTGCCGATCGCCTTCCCAGCGCAGAGCCAGGAGGAGGGTGCGCCCTGCCACCTAGGGCAGTTACCCATTCCTCTGTTGTTATTAGAGCCGCTGGGTTGGCGGGAGCTGGGACGGGGGCCGGGGGCTCAACCCGGCCGCGGTGGGGATTCGAACAGCCTTTATGGCTGTTCGCTACAGATGTTAACCGCAGGCGTCGTATTGCCTGCGCCACCGCAGTGATCAGGCCTGGCCTCCCTATCACTCTGACTCTATTGCCCTTTCTGCACTCTCCTTTTAATCCATGTTCACCGCAGTGTCCTCCAAGCAATTCTGTGCTAACATCGAATTTAACCATCTTTTTAATTCATTTTTTTCCATTCTGAGGCAAGAGACATCGCGGAAAGTCCTTCACTTCCAACAAAAACTTCTCACAACAATAAGAAGGTTTCTATCCCCTGTCTTTGTTTACGGTATTGGTTTTATATTTGCGGGGAGCTGTGGTGGTGGTGGTGGTGGTAAGTGCCGTCAAGGCACAGCTGATTTCTGGTGGCCCTGCAGGTTTTTTAAGGGGAGAAACACTCAGAGGTGGTTTGCCATTGCCGGCCTCGTGACCCTAGATTTTCTCAGTGGTCTCCCATCCAAATATTAACCAGGGCCAACCCTGCTTAACTTCTGGCATCTGACGAGATTGGGCTACCCTGGGCCATCCAGTTCAAGGCAGAGAGCTTTAGGTTTGGGAAATCCCTGGAGATTTGGGGAAAGAGCATGGGGACGGCAGAGTCTGAGGAGGGGAGGAGCCCCGCAATGATGTGACACCATAGACTCCACCATCAGAGTGTGCCATTGTCTCCAGGAGAACTGATCTCTGTAGTCTGGAGAGCAGTTGTGATTCCAGAAGAACGCCAGCCCCCACCTGGAGGGTGGCATCCCTAGGTAGCATTCCAATGCACCACTTGTCATCGAATGTGGCACAATCTATTCTGCCACCTCATGCTTTTCCCCATGCAGATCGGTCTTAACACATAGAAAGAGGAGAGAGATGGGTGCAATACCCCAAGGGAGTGATTCATGTGGAATAGGAAGTCTTTTCATTGGTGATACCCTGGCACAAACAGAGGTGCCCTTATAAGAGAGGTAAATAGTAGCATCTAATCTGTAGTTTCAGGTAGTGGCTTGGCTGCAGGGGAGCATTTATATGGGCAGAAGAATATCCAACCACAGCGTGCAGGTTTCTCGTCTACTGTTTCCCACTGCACCCTCAAATGCCCTCTGCAAATACCGCTCCTCAGACCTCCCAGGAAAACACTGTGGGGGGGATTTTGGGCTGCAGCAGAAAGTGGGGTGAGATGACTGTGCTACACAGCAGACGTCATTCTGTGTATGGCAATGCTGCCCTGGATCCAAGCCAAGATTTCCCTAATGGGGATATGTCCTTTTGGAAGTGATAAAATAATATTTAGAACATATTGAGAGATAGTAGAGCTGGGGAAATAAACCAGTCTCTGAACAGTCATAATGCATGGGATAAATTTGTTCTTTCCCTTATGGGCTGGCCCTGTTTATCAATAGGATAAATCTCCATGTGATGTTCAAATTCATTTACAGTGAAATCCTGCACAGAATTATTCCACAGTCCATTGAAGTCAGAAGGCTGAGACCAGAGTAAAATGCTTAATATGGCCAGCCAAGTAAAGATACTAGGCCTAGTGTCATGATTATGGCAGGGTTTTGTCATTGTACCTTTTGCCATCAATAACAGCAGGAAAATGGTATGCAAAAGTTTTTTAAAAAATATATGAGATAAAACAGCTTGCAAAGTTATACTCTGGCCACCTGAGGCCTGGGCTGGTGCATTAATCCCAATGTGTTTTCCCATTCTCCTTTTTGTTACTTTTGTATGTTAACTTTTGGAAATTATTGTTAAAGGCTCGCAACAGGCCTACCAGGTAAAGCTCTGAAATGGTGGCATATCCAAAGACAGATGAATCAGAGTGCACCAGAATGACATTCCCACACCACTGTGGGGTTTTTTGTTATCACTGTATTGAAAGAGAAGTGGTGAGTACCTTCTTTGAAGAACGGCTTCAAAACATGACCTCTGTCATACTGTCAAAGAACCGCCTTCAACAGCACTTTTTCAAAAGGGAGTCACAGGCAATCGGTGTTTCATCTCCGCACAGTCTCTCTATAGGTATGACCTGCTACTTCACATTGTGCAACTTCACTTTGCATAAAACATGAGATGGACTCCATAATGTTGTAACATTAATCTTCGCCCGCTTCCTGTAACAAAGCGAACTACTAAAAGTGGGTCATGAACGCATCTTCTTACCACTTTGGACACAACTAGGCAAAGAGGTTTTCAACATCGGAACAGAGCTACAGACTTTTTCACTGTGTTTCTTTAGTGCCATCTTCTCTTTTTAAAAAATGTTTTATTTAAATGTATTTAATATATAAAACTCAACAATACAACAATACAAACATTAACAGTTAATTGTATAAAAGGAAACCGAGTTGGTTATAGACAATGCAACATTGTCTGAGACCACTATCTAATGGAGAAGATCACCAATTATATTTCCCATATCGATTCAGATTCGCCATCTCTTTTTAAACATGCTTCTGACTCACTGTGACTCTATGGAATTATACCCCACTAAGGTGTTGGAGCTGCGGTGGCTCAAGTGGTTAAGACGCTGAACTGCAGGCTGTGGAAGGTCAGTAGCTCAGCAGTTCGAGACCCGAGTTGCCGCATGACGGAGTGAGCTCCCGTCTCTAGTTCCAGCTCCTGCCAACCTAGCGGTTTGAAAGCAAGAAATTGCAAGTAGATAAATAGGTACCACTTTGGTGGGAAGGCAACAGCATTCCGTGTGCCTTGGGGTTTAGTCATGCCGGCCACATGACCATGGAAACGTCTTCGGACAGCGCTGGCTCTTCGGCTTTGAAACGGAGATGAGCACCGCAACCCTAGAGTCGGATTCAACTGGCTTTCGAGCAAGGGAACCTTTACCTTTTAAGGTGTTGGAGGTGGAGGGGTATACACTGCCCTCTGCCTCAGCCTTAGGAGACAGGACCATAGATTTTAGACCAATAGAGAGGTCAGGATACATAGAGCATCCTTTCCAGTCCAAACCCTAGAAAGATCTTTCCTCTTTCAACCCTTGGGAAGATCATTCCTGAATTTGCAGAATTCATGAAGAGGAACAGCCATGCAAGTTGGAAGTAGGGTTACCAACCTCTACGTAGGGTCTGCAGTTCTCCCAGAATTCCAGCTGATCTCCAGACTACAGAGATTCAGTTTCCCTGGAGAAAATGGCGGCTTCAGAGGGCAGACTCCATGGCACCACATCCCTGCTATGCTCCCTCCCCAAACTTTGCCCTCCATAGGCACACACACACACACCCAAGTCCATTTGTTGGGAGCTCTTTTTGTAGCAGGAACTCCTTTGCATATTAGGCCACACCCCCTAATGTAGCCAATCCTCCGAGAGCTTACAGAGCTCTTCTTACAGGAGCTACTGTAAGCTCTTGGAGGATTGGCTACATTAGGGGCGTGTCGCTTAATATGCAAATGAGTACCTGCTACAAAAAGAGCCCATGGCTCAACTTGGGCTAGATTGCAGAGGGATGAATTGATCCCTTTCCTGAGCACAGCTACCCTTACAGGAAAGGCTGGGAAAGCAGTTTCACTCCCTTATCCTTCCTCATTCCTACCTGAACAACTATGCCTTCCACAACCCTAAGAATGATCTTTCCAAGGGTTGGAAGTTTCTGCAGGTACAAAAGAGATGCAGAAAAACTGTGTTCTGCATATGCAGGATTCACGGAGAGGGTGGAAAGTGCCATCAAGTCACAACTGATTTGTGGTGACCCCACAGGGTTTTTTTTCTTCAAGGCAAGAGACATTCAGAGATGGTTTGCCATTGCCTGCCTCCACGTAGCGGCCCTGGACTTGCTCAGTGGTCTCCCATCCAAGTACTAACCAAGGCCGACCCTGCTTAACTTCTGAAATCTGATGAGATAAGGCTAGGTTGGCTCCATGCCAACATGGAAATAAATGAGCTTGTCTATTGTTCATGGCTCGTCCAAGTCATCAAAAAGGGAAGGGTTTTATTGGAATTGCTGAACATTTTTGGAAAGAAGCGGACTGGTTCTGCTCTTTCCGATTCTATAGAAGGAGAATATGAAATACATAGGTCAAGTAAAGGTAAAGGTTTCCTTTGCTTGAAAGTCAGTCGAATCTGACTCTAGGGGGTGGTGCTCATCTCTGTTTCCAAGCCGAAGAGCCAGTGCTGTCTGAAGACATTTCCGTGGTCATGTGGCCGGTATGACTAAACATCGAGGCACATGGAATGCTGTTACCTTCCCACCAAAGCAGTACCTATTTATCTACTTGCAATTTCTTGCAATCAAACTGCTAGGTTGGCAGGAGCTGGGGCCAGAGACGGGAGCTCACTCCGTCACGCAGCACTTGGGTCTTGAACTGCCGAACTACAGACCTTCTGGTCTGCAGCTCAGTGTCTTAACCTCTGAGCCACTGCGGCCCCTATGAAGTACATCTCTCCCTTATAATAAAAGAGTTTTGGGTGCCAAAGTTCTAAAATGCACTCCTTTAGTGTTAGGCCGAAAAAACTGCCACTCGGAAGACACTGGCTGGGTTCATTGGCTGCTTTGTGCAGTCCCGGCCAGCGTTCCAAGGTCATTTACATATGGAAGCTGATTGGACTACACTCCATTCCACACCTGAAACTCCCCCCCCCCCCCGCAAGGCAGTTGGAATTTTCAGTT
>NW_015172571.1:657442-716106 GCF_001447785.1 Gekko japonicus
GCGGTCGCCCGGGCCAAGATTGGGGGGGCAAGGCGGGCGACGGAAGGCCGATGCCTCCGTTGCCCGGCCCTCTACAGAATCCACCCCCAAAACCTCCAGGTATTTCCCTCCTTAGAGCTGGCAACCCTACATTCCCCTCAGTGCCTGTTGGTAGGCAACTAAGCTTGGTCCTGTTACCTACTTTGGCCTTTGGGAGAAACCACATTGGGGCCAATCCTGATAGGGTTGCCAACTCCAGATGGGAAATTCCTGGAGACTTGAGGGATGGAGCCTGAAGAGGGTGAGGTTTGAGGAGGGGTGGGACCTCAGACAGGTACACTGCCATAGACTCCACCCTCCAAACCAGTCAGTCCCACATAGGGAACCATTGTTGCCAATCTCCAGGTGAGGGCTGGAGAGCACTCAGTATTACAACTGTTCTGCAGAAGGGAGGGCAGAAGTCAGCTGAAGTCAAAGGGGCAGATAATGGTAGGTTGATGGCTACCTGGGAAGGAGATGGGGTTGCCAACTACATCCTGACAAATTCCTGGGGATTTGAGGGGAGGAGCCTGGAGAGGGTGGGGTTTGCAGAGGGGTGGGACCTCAGACAGGTAGAATGCCATAGACTCCACCCTCCAAACCAGCCATTTTGTCCTGGGTAACAATTGTTGCCAATCTCCAGGTGAGGGCTACAGATTACTCACAATTACAACTGCTCTTCAGGTAGCAGAGATCAGTTCCTCTGGAGAAAACACTGGACTCTGTCATTATACCCTGCTAAGGTCACCACAGCAAATTGACACTGTTTGCCCAAAGCCAGAGCACTGCCCCAGAGCCTCTTTCTAGATCCCGTTGTATTGCTTTCACAACGGGCTTTACTGCTAGTAGAAACAATAAAATAGCAAACTGGTCATCTCTAGAAGGTAATCAGTCCTGGTTCTTCTTCTTGCCCCCCTTGGTATTCTCTAGATATATCACACTTTTCATTGTTCTGTCTTCTTCGCTAGATTCCAAGAGAGGAAGTCAAGTATGTGGAAAAAAATTCTAATCAATGATTCCTCCTCTAGCTGCCACTAACTCACTTATGCTTTTTTTTAGTGAATCTCTTAGACAGTAACCATTTTACTGCTTTCATGCTGATTCTATTGGACATCAATATTGCTGTGTATTTCACTGCCACCAAAACAGTTCACAGGTGAAACAGAAACAGCTCAATAATTATGAAAATTTCAAAAGTATGCATTTTGAGGATTGGGGCAATCAGAAAAAAAGGAAAGAAGCTAGGAAGTGCTGGGTCTGTTTTCTAGCATGACTCGTCAACGGAGAGTAAGGGGGGGGGAATAATTTCAGTCAGGAGGAGACAGGCTCAGAGCACTGAAAAAAAATGAAATATAGATTAGGCTGGGAATCAGGTACCAACTTTGAAATTTGATTGCCCGCGTGCCCGGCTGGAGCCTCTTAGATTATTGGAACTGGTTCACAAATCATAAAACTAGTGGGAACAGATGAGAGAGACTCTGCAGGGAGGAAATGTGGCAGCTCGGTGTTTCTGTCTAATGAGGCGTCCTTTTTTTTGCTCCGAGTCTGCTCCATGATAATGTTTTCTATGATTGGAGAAAAAGGAGAAAAGTGACTACTGTCTGCCTGCTGCTGTTTTCGACCCTTCCTCAATGGTCTTCTTCAGTTGTAAAACATCTGATTCTTGGCCTCTCAAAAGGAGTCAGAAAAGAACGATATGGACTACTTTTAAAATACTGCTGGTTGGTGAGGGGGGAGAGGAATGATAGGCCCTGAAAGCAACTATTTCCAACTTTTAAAAAATTATTATTGGCCCCGGTCACACGTAAAGGTTTGGCCCAGGAGAGGGATGGATTGGGGGCGCAGCAAACGGGCGCGATCTCACCGCAATATCTGGGAAGCGGTGCGCACCCATCCCCGATCCGTCCCAACCCCCCAAAAGGTGCAGCAAAAATACACCATTTACCGAGGTGGTTCTTCCAGCGCGGCTGCATCAAGGCCAGCCGTGGGATCGCCGGCGCGTCCTTCTGCCGGCGCATCCCCGGCTCCTGGCTGAACTGTGCATGCTCAGACATGCGCAGTTTGGCAATCTCCCGTTTCCCACTGTCACTTTCCCCGGCATCTGATCGTGCCGGGGAGGGAATGCGCCATGGCTCAGGGGATCAATGTGATCCCGCCGCCGCGTGTTTCTTTTGGAAAGCATCACTTGCCCGTTCCTTTCCCCCCGTGTGGCAGGGACCATTATTTATTAAATGTAGAAATTGCCTCATCCCTACTATTGTAGGGCTCTGGGTGATGTACATGTTATTAAAAACAATCCTCAGTCATCAAATAAAACAATCAAATATAGTAATTACATTGAAACAGATGGTGAATAGTACCTTAGAGTTAATTATTCCCCTATTACAGACTGCCGGCCATTTTGCGGGGAGGGGGGGAGGTCAAAACGAGTGTGAAAAACTGAGGCTACATGGAGTCAACCGGGAAGCTGAAATAACCCAGAAGTGAACCAAAGTCAGGACCGCAAAGCAATCACCGCAGGGGCCACTCAGCTCAGACTCAATCAATGGGGCCAATGTTGTGCATTGATTCACCCACTGCATTGGCAACTAGTAGACTTACCTCTTATCTGATGGTGGCAGGAATTATCTGGCTTTTGCTGCCACCCTCCTGCTGCTTTCCTCCAGGCTGTTGGAGGAAACAGGGAGGGGGCATTGCATGTCTTGGACATAACTTCTGGCAAAAATCCAGCAGTCCCATCCAGTGTTCCCTCTAAGCTGAGTTAGTGTGAGCCAGCTCACAGTTTTTTAGCCTCCGGCTCACACATTTTTGTTTCAGCTCAGGAAGGACGGCTCGAGAGCAAACTAATCGATGCAGCAGCCAAATCACCTGCTCACAACTTTAATGCCGGTAGCTCACAAAGTAGAATTTTTGCTCACAGGACTCTACAGCTTAGAGGGAACATTGGATCACAGGCACCCCACGATTTTCTAAACACTTGTGGAATTCCTAGAGTGTCATGAGGCAGCTGTGACAATGCTATTTTTTAAAAAAAGTTTTCTCCCCCTAGATAGCTCCTGTTATTTGCAAGCACCAGGCTGCCAAACCTGGGAACTAGTGAACCAACACTGATCACTGTTGAAAGGCCACCATCAGCACTTTGAGGCAGTGGACCAGAGGGATCTTTCTCTGCGTGTTAAATGGCCATTCTGCCTCTGCACTGATGACAGCATCTATTTGCACACATGGTTTCTCATCCAGCTAGGGAACTGTACATGCAAGCCAGTTAGGGTTGCCGGGGCCCTCCTGGCAACCAGCAGGGGATGGGGAGACTTACCAGGAGAAAGAGGAGGGCCCAGGCCATGTCGCTGGCATTGCACAGGAAGTGATATCATCACACTGTGACATTGCTGTGATGCTTTGGTATTTGGGCAAAAACTCTATGGTAAAACAGCTTCTACAATAGAGTTTTTGCCCCAAATACCAGAGCATTGCCTTCACATCACTAGTGAGATGAGGTCACTTCCTGTGTGATGTCGGCAACATGGCCTGTGCCTTCCTCATTCTTCTGATAAGTCCCCCCACTGGCCAGCTGATTGGCAGTGGTGAGACCTGGTGGTGGGAGACCCCTGCCTCCACTGGGAGGGGGGCTGGCAACCCTAAAGGCAGTTTGAGTGTGTGTGTGCAGGCCTCTAGCTGGCTTGTTTTAATGGACTGTGATGTCATCACTTATAGCCGCTTGATGATAAATCAGTTTAGAAAAATTCAAGGATTGCTCTATCAATAGCAACAATTGCTAAATGGAGCCTCCATGTTCAGAGAAGTATACTCAGGGCTTTGTTTTTCTGGGGGAATGCGCTGAAATAGAGTTCCGGAACCTCTTTGACAAAATTCTTTTTAAAAATGTTTAAAAGTTCATGAGTTTTCAGTATACAGTTTGAAAACTTCATTTCCCTCTTGTGAGTTCCAGCACCTCTTCCCCCCCCCCCCAAGCCCTGGGTATACCTCTGGATAGCTGTTCATGATGGGAAATGAAATGTTTCCAGTCGTATTGGCTTAAATGAACACAGTTCCATCTGATGTTTGAACGTATGCAGGCCTAGCCAGATCACAACGGCAAATCCAAGGTGATCTAGGGAATGGAGTGTGGTTTAGTGATACAGCTTTGATGTAAATGGTCCCAAGTCTGATCTATGGCCTGTCTCTTTAAAGGATCTCAGCCTGGTCTACATATGCAGCAGAATGAGGTTCAGAAATTCTGAGGTGGTAGAAGGAGATGTAGCATTCCAGACTGTAGGAAGATCAAATCATATTTTAATGCTCATTAGACTAACACCTTCCTGCAGATTAAAAATCAGAACATCTACCCCAGCCTTTCACACGCTGGTTTGTTTTCAGTTTATAGGGAACTATTCACATAGGGGAACTGTCACCCATGGTCTGAAGTGGTACAATTAGGATTGTCAGCCATGTGCTGGTAACCCCCAGGAATTCCCCCAGTCTTTATGATAAAAGACCACAATGATTTGGGGAAGTTTGTAGAGCACTGCAGATAGTACGATGTCACTTCCAGGTGTTTCAGGAAATGACATCATGGCAGTAGTCATGTTTGTGGTTTGGTGTAGTGGTTAAGTGTGCGGACTCTAATCTGGGAGAACCGGGTTTGATTCCCCACTCCTCCACTTGCACCTGCTGATGTGACCTTGGGTCAGTCACAAGCTCTGGCACAGCTGTCCTTGAAAAAGAGCAGCCTCTGTCAGAGTTCTCTCAGCCCCACCCACCTCACAGGGTGTCTGTTGTGGGGAGGGGAAGGGAAAGGAGTTTGTAAGCCGCTCTGAGACTCCAAGTGAAGGGCGGGGTATAAATCCAATCTCCTCCTCCTCCTCCTCCTCTTCTTCTTCTTCTTCTTCTTCTTGTTACCCCACCCATTTTTTCTCCTGCTGCTTCATTGAGCAAGCACAGGGGTGGTGTGGTGACAAGAGGTTATTCACCAAGGGTGGGCAACTGGTAAGTACAGGTGTTACCCATTCTACCATCCTTAAAGTTTGCTTACCCAGTATGGTCTCATTCTGCCATTTGTCTGGACATGTAACCAGTGCTGGGAAAGACCTGTTTTCTGCCAGAGGCCCTGGAGCTCTAGTGTCTGTCACAGTAGATGGTGGCTGCAATCATACGTACCAGAAGCTGCGACAGACATGCGATTCCCCCGCGGATTAAAGGGACGCGATCAGACAGACACATCTGTCCAGCATCCCGGAGTCTTGTTGCGCCGCAGGAGTGTCACAAAAAGCTACCAGGGAAAGGCTAGTAGTATCCGGAACTGCGGGGCAGGCAGGCGGACGTCTGATCGCGTAAACGCATGTCAGTTCACCCCGGGGCAAACAGCCTCATTTCCCGCCCGCAGTTGCTCACTGGTGTGATCAGAGCCAGTGTTAAGCTAAATGAACCAATGATCTGATTCATAGTAAAACATGCATTTTATATGCAGACACCTTTAGACTGATCCAGAAAGATTCTCCCAATGACATGAGGGGTTTCTTCTTCATCCCACATGTTTAGCATTTGTTCATAAAATACAAACATTTCTTTCCTTTCTTTCAGCATTTAAAGTACAAAAGCAGTCATCCGTTGGCCCTGGCATTTTTATGAGATACTAAAACGCGTAATCAAAACAGAAATTTAAGTAAGTCCAAAACTACAAAATATACAGCGTTTTTACAGTAGGCCGTGTAAAGTTATATCCCAATTCAGCAAAGCGCTTAAACATGGTCATAACTTTAAGTATTAAAGTAGCCCCATATTCAGCTCTGTGGGAAATTACTGCTAGTTCTTTTTTTTTCCAGCATTAAATTTCCTCATAATATATGTTTTATAGGAGCTTGGATGCTTGCACTTTTATTCCTTGTAAATTAAAAAGAAAGTTTCATTTTAAAAGGTGGAAAGAGGGAAGGGAATAAACAAAAGAAGTTTCGAGACGATACTCCTAAAAATTCAAAATGAAACAGAAATGTATGCTCAAGCAAATTTTCGTTTTAATTTCAATGGAAACGTTGGAAAGTAGAATGATTTTATTTGGAAAATGCACAGTTTTCATTAACAGGACTGAATTAGAAATACCTTCTGTTGCTGTCTATTGCAGTAAAAATAGTAAAGAGCTATGTGGCGCTGTAACGATTATTGGAGTTCTGGTGGCACTGTGTCTTTCTCTCTAATTAGCTCTTTGAAGTGTATGCCTTACCCTTGAGCCAAAGGTTTCCAGAGTGGATGCGTGTGTTATGTGCTCTTGCTACTCACTTATGGCAACCCTATAAATTAATGACCTGAATAGGCTAAGATAGCCCAATCTTATCAGATCTCAGAAGCTAAGCAGGGTCAAACCCTGTTTAGTACTTGGATGGGAGACCACTAAGGAATACCAGGGTCACTATACAGAGGCAGGCAATAGGAAACCACCTCTGAAAGTCGCTTCCTTTGAAAACCCTACAGGGTCACGGGAAGTCAGCTGTGACTTGATGGTTTTAAAAAAAGTTTAATGACCTCCAAATCATGCTTTCATTAACAGTCTTGCTCAGTTCTTGCTAATGAAGGCAGTAGCTTCCATTATGGAGTCCATCTATTTTATGTTGGGTCTTCTTTCTTGCCTACTGTCGGTATGGTTTACAAAAAACAATTTCGTTTATAGGCCGTAATAATTAATGTATTCTGCCACTTGTGCTCCTATTTCCATGGTTGGTGAGAGTGATCCTACGCACTTATTGACAGTTGTCACCAATGGGTGGCAAGGCATAACATCATCAGCCTTTGCTGGATTCCTCTATCAGAAGAGGCACTTGAGCTGGAGGAAGCCTCTGCTTAGCTGGAGGAAGGCTTTCAAATTTGCTGAGCAGACTGGTAGGATATATATCATTACCTAGAAACTGAATGATAAAACTAACCATAAGGTAGAACACACACACACACAAAATCCAGCAATGCTGTGGATATAGTGTATCTTGATTACAGGCTGCGGTCACACGGAACATTAGCCACGCAAGAGAGACGGAAGACAGGCAGATTTTCCGGGCACGATCTCACCGGCACATCTGGGAAGCGTAGCGCTTCCATGGCACAATCGAGGCTTCCTGCCGAAAACACGCAGCAAAAAACTAGTACCTCGGAGGTACTAGTTTCCGGAAACTGCGGGGCAAGGGCGGGCATCTGATTGCATTTCCGGTGGCATCCGGCACCCGCCCATGTTCCCTTGCGAAAAAGGTTCCCCCCCCCAAGTCTCCGTGGATGCGCACACGCACCCAACGGAGCATGCGCATTCGGCGTGTACACAAAAAAAAGAAAACCAGTTTGCCGCACCGCACACTTCTTCGTTGCGCGCAGGCATGTCCTGTGATCAGCACCTCTCCCTACCCACGGAACCTCCACGGTACCTCCACAGAACCTCCACAGGAGGTCTGATTGCTTAACCGTGCGTTAGTTTGCCCCGGGGCAAACAGCCATGCTTCCCCCCCGCAGTTTCCTGCCCGTGTGACCGGAGCCACAGTAAAGCATTTGACAAAGTTTCTCAAGATATCCTTGAGGATAAGCTGGTTAAGTGTGGGCTGGATGGTGCAGCTGTTGGCTGGAATCATGGTTGGTTGAAAAATCATACCTAACACGTGCTCATAAATGGCTCTGCATCTATGTGGAGGGAAGTATCAAGTAGAGTGCCACAGGGCTCGGTCCTAGGCCCGGTGTTGTTCAATGTTTTTATAAATGACTTGGAGGAAGACATAGAGGGAATGCTTATCAAATTTGCAGATGACACAAAGCTGGGTGGGATTGCTAATTCTAAAGAAGAGAGAGTCAGGATTCAAAATTATCTAGATAGGCTGGAACAGTGGGCTGAGACAAATAAAATGAATTTCAATAGAGATAAGTGCAAAGTCTTACACTTAGGTACAAAAAATCAAAGGCACAGATATAGAATGGGAAGGACTTGGCTTGACAGCAGCACATGTGAAAGGGATCTAGGTGTTCTGGTTGATTACAAGCTAAACATGAGCCTGCAGTGCGATGTGACTGCGAAGAAAGCTAATGAAATCTTAGGATGCATTAACAGAAGCATTGTGTCTAGATCACGGGAGGTAGTAGTTCCACTCTATTCTGCTATGGTCAGGCCTCACCTGGAGTACTGTGTCCAGTTTTGGGCACCACATTTTAGGAAGGATGTTGACAAGCTCGAGCATGTCCAGAAGAGGGCAACCAGGATGGTGAGAGGGTTGGAATCCAAGTCTTATGAGGAAAGGCTGAAAGAGTTGGGTATGTTTAACCTGGGAAAGAGAAGGCTTAGAGGGGGCATGATTGCAGTCTTCAAGTATTTGAAGGGCTGTCATGTAGAAGATGGAGCAGATCTCCATCTGCGAATGTGTGCCTGACCCAAGATACCCAGTGACCTTCCATGGCAGAGTGGGAACTTGAATCTGGGTCCTCCAGATCCTTGTGTGACACTCCAACCACCACAACAACACCACCCCATTCTAACACAATGCAGTGTACATAAATAGGTGCATGTGGCAGTACAGTATTTACACAAATGCCAAGACAATTTTCCCCATAGGTATGCCATCAAAAAAGTAGATAATGAAGAAGAATCAACTTACATTTGCATACAAGTTACAGTTAGGTCCAATAGTGTGTGTGTGTGTGTGTGTGTGTGTAACATTTTTAAGGGGGCAGTCTTACATTCAGGGTCATCCGTTCATGTAAATATAGTAATGTGAAGAGTCATTTCATGGGATGGGAGCTCTGTGCATGCCTCCCATATCCCCCTCCTTTACTAATCAAATGATTTGAGTAATTGAACAGTATATATGGAAACAGAGTTTTGGATTGATATGTGGAAGCTGGTTTAGACCAGAGCTCCCCAACCTTTTTGAGCCTGCAGGCACCTTTAGAATTCTGAAATGGGGGGGGGAGCCAAGCGGCGCATGGCGAATGCATAGTGGAAAGGCTCCCGTTCATTCTCCTCCTATAATGTCATTAACTCCCTTATTCAAGTCTACATGCCGAGAAAAAGCATCAAGAAGAATGTAGGAAGTAAAGCCGAATCAAGCAGTAAAGGTAATCCTACTGTAAAAAAAATTTTTTTTTAACCTACTGAACCCTCTAAAACTGCGGCCTCATCCTCCATACAAAGCCACAATATGGCGCCACCGAAAAACGCAGACAGTTTAACTCCAAACTCTCCGAAACCGGAGGAAGCTCCCTTAACTAGAGAAGGTTTAAGAGAACAAAATAATGAACTGAGAGAATGTCTTCTCAAAGATATGGCATCACTTGTAAAAGAATTGCTCCAGCCTGAACAAACCTCCTTTGCCGATTTGGTAAAGGAAGTGAAAGACGCTAAGAAAATGGCGGAAACAGCAACTGAAATGGCACCTAATTTACAAGGCGAAGTAAGAGCTCTTCAAGTAATGGAGCAAATTTCCCTAAATAGAATTGCCACTCTTGAAAACAAATGGAGGCAATTAAACTTGAAAATTCATGGATTTGAAGAGGGAGCGAAAGAAAATAAAGACCTACCCTCTTTTATTGCTGCTTGGTTAGCGAATGTTTTGGAACTAGAAGATGGTGTGGCACCAGCACTTACAAGAGCACACATAGATTGGGACCATTAGCGGTGGCTAGAAAAGGTAGACCAAGGGATATTTTGGTTCAATTTTTGTACCAGAAGACCCGAGACAAGATCTTAAAAGAGGCGAGATCCAGGAGATCTTTAAAATTTCAAGACAGCAACATTATTGTTTTGCTTGACTTATCACCGGAGGTGCTGGAGAAACGAGAAAACCTGAAACCTATCACTACCAAACTCAACGAGGCCAAAATAAGATTCCAGTGGTCCCCAACCTCTGATATTCAAGTCTACAAAAATGGACTGCAATACAACGCTGTAGACATCATTACAGGAAAAGCTTTACTGAACGTCTTTGGATTGAAACTATCTAGAAATGAAGAAGAGGAAATGGCAGAAACCTGAACACTGCAAGTTAATACATTTAAATGATGTTGATGCTTAAAAGTTAACCATGGCCTTTCACATGGAGCATTTGCCCCGCTGAAGGCATGGGAGTACTGTGGCGTATCTGGGCACGATCACACAACATGTGGGAGGTGTAGCACTCCCATGGCGACCCCGTGGCAAGCCGCTGAAGCCGCGCAGTAAAAAACGAGTACATCGCATGTACTACCAAATGCTTTCCCACGGGCCGCCTAAGGAAGCCTCCCGGTGTGATCGCACCAGTGCGCGGCTTCCTCCCCCGTCGTCCTCTTTGCTGCGGGGAAGCCACCATCACATCTGATCGCATAATAGCGCATCAGAATGCGATGGCACAAATAGCCGCGCTTCCCCCCGCGTTTTCCGGCCTGTGTGACCGGGGCCTAAACAACAAAACGAAATGTTATCTTTGGTGTTATATACAGCAAAATCACTTTTGGCTCAGATGGAATATTCCTGGAGTAATAATAGCAGATAATATTGCAACTCAGTTAAAAGTGGCTCAAGGTATGATTAAGAAGAATAATTTTTTAGAGAAATGGTTTGTGTATTTTGATTATATTTCATCGAACCAAAACCAAAAGAATATATTACCCCGTAAATACAAAGACATAGTATTTTATTGATCAGTATGTAAAGAATATGGTTGTGATTTACTTTGTTAATTTTTCATGTGGCCCTGAAGGCTAAAGGTTAAATTTTGTAAGAATTGTAAGTGATGTTAATGTTGTGTTAAAATTTAATAAAATTTTATTGGAAAAAAAAAAGAATTCTGAAATAGCATGGTGGGTGCAGACACAAAATGGCTGCCATGAAAGAGCTGCCTCAGAAGCAGAGCTGGGCACAAAATGGCTGCTGAAGCTTACTTTCAGTCAAACAGTAAAGATTCTTGTCCCATATTGGGGATCTGTGGCATAAAGTTTCCATTCTGTTTCTGCATATAGTTCCACATACAGTCGTACACACTATAGTGGGGAGAGGAGAAAAGCAGAGCTTTTGTTGAGCCCCGTGAGGATTCCTCCCCATGTATTGGCATGGTGCCTTGCGTGGGCCAGTATTATACTCCAGTTATTGTTTATCTTCTTTATAACATCCCATCACAATATATGCAAAATGTAACGAGTGCCATAAGCTTCATATTCCAGTACATAGCAAGCCAATACTAATATGGGATTTACATTTTGATGGCAATTTTCTGTGAAGGCTGTGTTTGTCTGCTGGAGCAAAAACAAACAGGAGTCCTGTGACACTTTAAAGACCACCAGAAGCTTTCAGGGACCATTCCATCAGATCCGTGGCAGGCACAGATAAATACTAAGAAACAAAATCACCTCAACAATTGTGGGTGAAAAAGAAAAGGAGCATGAGGGTTATATTTGCCGCATGACTTCTTTTAACAGGGAGGATTTTCTTCCCCGGAGGGTGCTCACTTTCAGCATGACATTCACAACCCCCCCCCCCACACACACACACACTGCTGAGCATCGCTTTACACTACAGACATCTTCCCTTTCAGGGGCTTCAATTAAGCAGTTGAAACTTCACCTCATCCCCAAGTGATTTCTTTACATTCTGTGATTAAGAACATAAGAACATAAGAGACGCCAATGTTGGATCAGGCCAAAGGCCCATCCAGTCCAACACTCTGTATCACACAGTGGCCAGAAATACCAGTGCCATCAGGAGGTCCAGCAGTGGGGCCAGGACATTAGGAGCCCTCCCACTGTTGACCCCCCCCCAAGCACCAAGAAGACAGAGCATCACTTGCCCCAGAACCCCTAGCTATACCTTGTGGCTAATAGCCACCGATGGACCTCTGCTCCATATGCTTATCCAATTCCCTTTTGAAGCCGTCCATGCTTGTAGCACCCACCACCTCCCGTGGCAGTGAATTCCATGTGTTAATCACTCTTTGGGTGAAGAAGTACTTCCTTTTATCCGTTCTAACCCGACCGCTCTGCAGTTTCATGGAGTGCCCACGAGTTCTTGTATTGTGAGAAAGGGAGAAAAGTACCTCTTTCTTTACCTGCTCTTTCCCATGCATAATCTTATAAACCTCGATCATGTCACCCCTCAGTCGTCTTTTCTCCAAGCTAAAGAGCCCTAAGCGCTTTAACCTTTCCTCATAGGGAAAGTGTTCCAACCCTTTTATCATTCGAGTTGCCCTTTTCTGCACTTTTTCCAAAGCTATAATATCCTTTTTAAGGTGTGGTGCCCAGAACTGCACACAGTATTCCAAATGAGGTCTCACCATTGATTTATATAGGGGCATTATTATATTGGCTGATCTGTTTTCAATACCCTTCCTAATAATCCCCAGCATAGCATTGGCCTTCTTTATTGCAGTCACACACTGTCTCGACATTTTCAGTGAGTTATCCACTACAACTCCAAGATCTCTCTCTTGCTCAGTCTCTGCCAGTTCAGACCCCATCAATGTGTATTTATATTTAGGATTTTTGGCTCCAATGTGCATCACCTTGCACTTGGCCACATTGAACCCCATTTGCCATGTTGACGCCCACTCGCCCATCCTTGACAGATTTCCTTGGAGTGCCTCACAATCCTCACTGGTTTTCACCACCCTGAACAACTTTGTATCATCCGCAAATTTAGCCACTTCACTGCTTACTCCCATCTCCAAATCATTAATGAACAAGTTAAAAAGCAGTGGACCAAGTACTGATCCCTGCGGTACCCCACTGCTTACCACCCTCCACTGAGAAAATTGCCCACCTACACTCACTCTCTGTTTTCTATGAACTAGCCAGTTTTTGATCCATAAAAGGACTTGTCCTTCTATCCCATGATTTTTGAGCTTACTTAGGAGCCTTTGATGAGGAACTTTATCAAAAGCTTTCTGGAAGTCAAGGTAAATAATATCTATTGGATCCCCCTTGTCCACATGTTCTGTTTCAGCATATGGCACCTCCCCCCCCCACACACACACACTAACATCACGTTGACATACAAATGTCTTCCCTTTGGGGGGCTTCATTTCAACTACTGAAACCTCACCTCACTGCCAAGTAATTTCTTTCTTGCTGAGCATCACTTTACCATTTATTTATTTTTTATTTATTTGGATTTGTATCCCGCCCTCCCCTTAACCATACAAGTGGCTTCCCCTTTGCGGGCCCTCTGCCTTGACTTGCTGGTCTCCCAGGGAATGGGGGTGGGATTGGTTCACCATAGTCAAATGATGAAAATTCGCTTGATGAACCCATTTGTGGCAAAGATAGCAACACCCCTACTATAAATGCCTAAATCAATTAATCAGTAAAAATAGACATCTGTTACCAACTGTGCTGGGAGAAATCCACCTGGCCTTGCCTCTGTTTCAGCATATCCTCTTTGGCCAAAAGAAGCTGTTTATTCAGTGTGGAAGATAGCATGAGAAAGGTATCATAAGCCAGAGGCAAATCCTTTGGCATGATCATGTTTCCAAGCTGCACATTCTCCCAGCTGGGCAATTTTCTGTCCCTTATTAATAGGGATGCCAGCTTCCAGGTTGGACCTGGAGATCTCCTGAAATTACAGCTCATCTCCAGACTCAGAGAAAATGTATACTTTGGAAGGTGGACTTTAGGGCATCCTCCAGGAGTTTCCCAACTTGGACCTGGCAACCCAACCCCTCTATCCCCCATCAGTGGCCATATATATATGCCACCTCTCTGCCTTATTGGTGTGCTCGAATTAGCTTATAAAATTAAAAAATATTTCATAGACGGGCGAATCTCCCCACAGTAAAGCAATGTATATATTAAAACCAGGAGTCAATCAAAATCCAGCAGCATCAAAGAGTCATCATCATTACAGAATCAAGAGATGGGCTAAACTACCGAAAAAAAAGAGTAGACCTACATTCTGTTAAGCTGGTATGAAATTACTTTTCCACCCAATGCCACAGGGGATAAGAAGCCACTGTTCTAATGTGATTCAGCATCATAAATATATCCTAGTTGTTTGCATCATCTGGATAATTAGAACACCCGAGTACTGTTCTAGACATTTCTAGAATCTTCCAGTGGCAATATGCTTTCCTTTAAACACTGGCGGAATGAGTAATGTTGTCATTTTTATAACTCTGGAAGGCATGTTGAGGTTCTCTGGATAATGTGAGTACAGAACTGTCTATACCAACTGCTGAATCTTTCTCAGTTTTCCATTCTCTTTTCCATTAGTTTAGGACAGAAAAATAATAATATTTCAGCCAGAACCATCTGTTTTTGCAGATTACAAAGAAATATTTTAAAACTACCTTGGCACCTTTTGACTGTTCAATAACTTTGCTTCTGCCAGGGTGAGACCATGATCTAGCAGCTCAATAATTGGATATTATGCAGATATATGTTCTGCTCGGCTTTAAAATCAAATTAGGGTTTTACCATTTTTTTTTTAAAAAAAATTATATCTGCTGACTAGATATAAATTACGATTCTTTAATATTTAATGTGATGTAATAAAATATTGGAATATTCTTAATTGGGTTTTCACATGACTTGGTTAAAAATCTACATTGTAATACATTAGAATGGAATTGGCAACTCTGAAACTTCCAAACTCCGCCAATGGATGGGACCATTGTTTGTTTTGTGAGATATAAACCATTGCCACTTATTTCCACTGGGGCAAAGAAGAGAAGAACTCAACACAAATGTGTTTCAGTGTAACATCCTACAGTTTGTCCATAGCTATAGATGTGGAGCATCATGGAGAAATTTTGCTAATTGAAACTCCCCTTTGTTTTAGTGCCAGCCCACACATCTGCCAGTTTCTGTCTCCTCCACTGGACTATGCATTTCCCAATGGAAGAGGACGAAGTGAATGGCAACCAAGAATAAAACCAAAGGCTACTTCTAAGCATTTTTTTCTATTGCCAACTGCTGAGAGCTGGTTTGGTGTAGTGGTTAAGAACACGGACTCTAATCTGGGAGAACTGGGTTTGATTCCCCACTCCTCCACATGCAGCTGCTGGTGGGACCTTGGGTCAGTCACAAGTTCTTTCAGAGCTGTTCTCTCAAGGGCAGTTCTTAAGAGAGCTCTCAGCCCCACCTACCTTACAGGATGTCTGTTGTGGGGAGGGGAAGGAAAAGGGATTGTAAACTGTTCTGAGACTCCTTCGGCTAGTGAAGGGCAGGGTATAGATGCAATATCTTCTTCTTCAACAGTAACTTTGGGAAATGTGGTGGTGGAAAGTGCTGTCAAGGCACAGCTGATTTATGGTGACCCCATCAGGTTTTCAAGGCAAGAGACATTCAGAGGTGCTTTATGGCCTGCCTCTGCATCAGAACCCTGGTTGGAGGTCTCCCATCCATCTTACTAGCCAGGGCCAAGTCTGATTAGCTTCTGAGATCTGATGAGTTTGGTACTGATCCTTCATACACTTAAACGAAAAGCTGTTGTAAATTGTTCTCTTTGTATCAAAACATTCTCAGTGTGCTCAAAATTGTCCCCACTGATCATGGGAAGTGTAGTTTTTCATATTTCCCAAACAAAAGGAGTGACAAAACATTAAGTACCTCGATTGCACAGTGGTAGACATTAAGGAAGAAGGTTAAGGTTAGCCACATTTCTCAGCTGATATGCCTCAGGGGACGTCTGAGCCCATGGGGAACAGGGGCAGCTGCTGCAGGGCCTGCACAGGGAGGGGCCCTGAATGCCAACACCCCCCACCAAGGAGAGAGGGGGGAAATAAGAATTGCAGATTCAGCCTATCCTATCTGGGGCTCAGTAAGCTGGCTTCTGGCATCCAGCTTCTTTTCCTTCATGCCCTAAGGCTGCCAAGTCGTACCTCGTCCTGAAGCGGGGGACTCCCGGGTCAATCCTGGAGCATGTGCGCGCTCGCGAAGCGCATGCACGCCACATCCATGTCACCAGGAAGTGACGCGATTACACCGGGTAGGCTGGGGGGCGGGGCCACAACCATCCAAAACTCCATAGAGTTTTCCCTCGGATGACCATGGCCCCGCCCCCAGAGTGCCCGGTGTGGTCGCGTCACTTCCTGGTGACGTGCATGTCGGGGTGGAGTTCCCCCCCGGGCCCAATCCGGCGGCGGCGGGGAATGGGCCTCTGGGGCGGGGGTTTCCCTGCCCCGAAGGGGACTTGACAAGCCTATCATGGCCTCTGGGTTGGAGCCTCCTTTTATTCCCCCTAACTTTCTCCTGTGCCCGCCACTGTCTCTCCTAGGGGAGAAGCCTCCCATCTGTCAGAGCTGAGTGGGGCCCGTTGGCCTGGAGCTGCCCTGCCCTGCCACCCACCTCCCCATCTGTCACTCCTCCGCATAGGGTGGGCATGCCCCACTGGCAGTTGTGCCCCAGCCAGGCTTATGGGAGCCACCTTCATGCCCAAGCTACCTCCTGCCCCCACCCTTCTGGGAGCTGGGCTGCCCTCCCTCGTCACAACTGCCCCTGGCCTCTAGGCTGACTCCTGCTTCTGTGTCTTCTGGGCCACCTGCTGCTCTGTCCTCCTGGGAGCTGGACTTCCCTCTTCCGCCACTGCTGTTGCTGCCTGCCAGTACACTGGGCTCTGCAGTGCAGCTCTCAGCCTCGCCCTGCTTGGTCCAACCCCCGTTGTTCCCACCTGGGGTGTCTCAGTGGGCCCGAGCATCTCTCCAAATGTTGCTGGTCATTGGCCAGGTGAGTGGACACTGCACCACCCAGCCACGGGGCTGGGGACATAACTTTGTCTCTCTGGGGTCCAGGGGCTGCTTCTGCCTCCAGGGGGGGTGTCTTTTCTCCACCTGCGGCTCTAGACCTGGACACAGTGGAAGGGAATAATTTGTAGAAACTGTCACCCCCTCTTCTGCAAATGTAACCCCTATCTAGTAATGGAATGAGAAGGTGTGGAGCTTCTAGATGCAGAAGGGTGCAGTATGTGTGGAAAGCAGAGGAAAGAAGCAAGAGTGTCCTTCTGGGGAGCTTAAACCTTAACAGGCTCTTAACACCTTGTTTAAGGGCTGTGTTAGCTAATGGGGAGTTTGTTTGGGACCCTCACCTTGGAAGCCGGTGCATGGAGGGTTCAGCTGGAGACTTTTTGGGCCACCAACCAGAGGAAAGAGATGGACTTTGGGGGTGGCAAGCTGTGAAGGAGGGAAAAGTTAATTGTTTGGACTGTAAAAGGTCACTGTTCTGTTGCGTTACGAAGACCTATGTTTTTGTGACATTATGTTATGTTAACTGAAAAGTAAAAATGTGTTATTCTCTTTGGATTATTGCAAGATTCATTCCACGTTCTGCCCCACAGAACCCACAGACCAAGGTTACACAAACCGAAATGCTGCTCCATCAAAAGAGCTGTGTGGTTGGATATAGGCGTGAACACAATGACACAAGGCAAACCCTAATACCATTATAGTTAATTAAAATGAATTTGTTTTCATATATGTTTATTTAAACTCATTCATTATCCTATTAGGAAGCAAGACGGTCATTAGGGACTTATGTGGGAGATGTGGTAGCTTCCAATTTAACAATTCCTGGCACAAGGAATAAACAGAGTTTCCAAAGTATTTTCTTCAAAGGCCATCTGTTGTGGTAGTGCTAGCCTGACTCCTAATTTAGCTAAAATTTGAGGATAACTAACCGACTCTGTCTCTCTCGCTTGCTGTTGCTGTCTCTTTCTCTCAAAACCCTGGCAGTGTTGCTTGCAGTGCCGCATCGTTTCTGGGTAAAAAAAAAACAACAGGTAGTAACATAGGGTGGCTCTAGGTGTTGCTGGGAACTCTATGGGTTTTATCATAGAGTTTCCAGTGATTCCTAAAGCTACCCTTCATCACTTCCAGATTTTATGGGAAGTGACCTCATCATTCCCATGATGCTGCCCCCAATGGACCAATTTTAATATATTTATTTAAAAACCTAATACCTCTAACAGCGTGAATATGCATTCTCAAGTTATAGATGCATAAGCAACTGTTAACACAAATGGTAAAAAAAAAGAAATCAATTATTATTCAAGTTAGTCAAGTTCCTAGATTTTCCAGATCTCAAGGTTTTACACAGGGTGATAAGTATATTCTGCAGTGGTTCTGGTCCTACCTGTACTGTGGGTTTCAGAAAGTGGTCCTAGGAAGATTGCTTCTCAGACCGTTCGCCTGTGGGGTCCCACAAGGTTCCATCTTGTCCCCTATACTCTTTAACACCTACAGGAAACCACTGGGTAAAATCATCCGGAGATCTGGGCTGGGTCATCACCAATACGTACCTTCTGAGATGATGTGGGAGAGGGCCTTCTCAGGCCCTGTTCATATGAGGCCTTTTGGGCCGGGAGCGGGATGGAACGGGGGCGGAGCAAACGGGCACAATCCCATGGCAACATCTGGGAATCATTGCCTGCCCGTCCCTGTTCCGTCCCAAACGCCGATACCGCGCTGCAAAAAAGCACCACCTACCTAGGTGGTTGTATCCCTTGAAGTGGCTCAAGGCGGGCCATGGGATCGGGCGGCGTGTCCTTGTGCCGCCGCATCTCGGCCTCCAGCCGTACTGCGCATGCTCGAGCATGCGCAGTTCGGCAGCCTCCCCCTCCCATCGGACTCTTACTCCCCAGCATCTGATCGTGCCGGGGAGCGATGCGCCGCGGCTGAGGGGATCCGTGGGATCCCGCCATGGCGTCTCAAGTTCGGTGCGGCTCTGAGTAGCCACGTTTCAGCCATCCCGTGTGGCAGCAACCTCAGTCATGCTGTAACATTTTTATGGGATTTTTCCTTAAGGCAAAGCTAATGGATAAAGATAACCCTGTAGACAGCAGAATAGACTAAACCATTACATTAACCTCATAACCCAATGCTAAGTGCCATTTTTCAGCATACCCATTAGTAACCCTATTCATAGATTTCTTAATGTAAGCGAGTCTTTTCCCATAGCATAAGTTTCCTCAAAGGTGGTAAAATCTTTTGCAAATTCTCTGCTGTGCAGCTTTGTCGTCAATGAACTCTTTAATTATAAAAAGTGGAAGACTGAGATGGCACTATTCCTTTTGCACAAAACTGTAGTGTATGATATCATTGTCCCATTTTTAATGAAATCTCTAAAGCTGTCCAAACCAATAGTTTCCTAAAATATACAGTCAGTTTCACCCCATCCAGTTCTATTAACTTATGTGCCTTGCCTGCTGATGTCAGCAGTGAGAACCGAGGATCTACTTTACCATTAAGTCTATTCATTACCTATAAGATACAACAGATAAAAGTTATCCATATAAAAATATCAGACTCTCTTGTGGACCAGTTGTTGTATTGCCCCTGTGAACATTTTGGGTTTTTGCTTTTCCCCTGCTGGTGTTCCCAATTTTCTGTTGATTTTAACTGTAATAGGTATATAGTCGGGGGGGGGGGAGGCAACTGCAGTGTTGTCCCAAGTGGGACAGAAACTGAAATTTTCAAAGCTGAGACTGAGATGTTATTCTCTAAAAATGAACACCCCTTTATCCCTACAGCAGACAACCCTCTTTCCTTATCTAATTTAGCTTCAGAGCATCTTACCAAGGGCATTGTTAGATAAGAAGTTACTTGACTTTCCTCAGGCTAGCCAACAAATCCATAGTTAGAGTAGGATTTGAATCCAGGTCACTTAGGTCAAAGTCTGTGTGCTGCAGTGGGAAAAAACAGCATTACTGTTCACATAATCACAGGGAAATATTTTGTAGTCATTATGTCTGCAAAGAAGCAGCATGGTATAGATCCAGAAAAATATGATGGGCAATACACCAGTCTAGTATATTAGCTAGAGTATCAGACTATGATCAGGGAGACCCTGGTTCGAATCCCCACTCAGAGGGAAAAAATGTGGCAGAGAGGGGATGCTATGTGCCTTGGGTCCTTGGAGGAAGGGCGGGATTAAAAAAATATTCAATAAATGGTGGATATGCCTGGGTCCAAATCATTCCTCTTTTATGAACTTCTTGGCCAATCTACATCTGTGTGTGGTGTTCCAGAAAAACCTAATATGTAAAAACAAAAACAAACCAAGACCAACCAAAAATTGTGGGTAAAAATCCCCTAAATAATAGTAAAGGTAAAGGTTCCCTTGCTCGAAAGCCAGTCGAGTCCGACTCTAGGGTTGTGGTGCTCATCTCCGTTTCAAAGCCGAAGAGCCAGCGCTGTCCGAAGACGTTTCCGTGGTCATGTGGCCAGCATGACTAAACACCATGGCGCACGGAACACTGTTACCTTCCCACTGAAGTGGTACCTATTTATCTACTTGCAATTTCTTGCTTTCAAACTGCTAGGTTGGCAGGAGCTGGAACTAGAGACGGGAGCTCACTCCGTCATGCGGCACACTCGGGTCTCGAACTGCTGAACTACTGACCTTCCACAGCCTGCAGTTCAGCGTCTTAACCACTTGAGCCACCGCATCTCCTTAAATAATAGTAGCCGTACCATTAACTTTAAGGGGAGGGGGAGTCCTCAGTGAGAACTGCTAGGCAACCAACACAGCACTGCCAGCCTTCCAGTTACTCTTTCTGTCAGTAAAAGGCGGGGGGAGGGTGGGACCCTTTCCAGGGCTGTTTTGACCTTTGCGGGAGGACTCTTTGGGGCTAGGCCTGGCAGCAACCACCAGATGACTTAAGAACATAAGAACATAAGAGATGCCAATGTTGGATCAGGCCAAAGGCCCATCCAGTCCAACACTGTATCACACAGTGGCCAGAAATACCAGGTGCCATCAGGAGGTCCACCAGTGGGGCCAGGACATCAGAAGCCCTCCCACTGTTGACCCCCCCCCCCAAGCACCAAGAAGACAGAGCATCACTTGCCCCAGAGTCCCTATCTATACCTTGTGGCTAATAGCCACTGATGGACCTCTGCTCCATATGCTTATCTAATTCCCTTTTGAAGCTGTCCATGCTTGTAGCCGCCACCACTTCCTGTGGCAGTGAATTCCAAGTGTTAATACCACATGAGTTGCATGACTGGCATGCTCAACACCAGCCAACAGTGCCAGTGTGGTGTAGTGGTTAGAGTTTCAGGCTAGGATCTGGGACACTCAAATTTAATCATCACTCTTCTGTGAAAGCTTACCAGGTGACCTTGGGCCAATCACTTTCAACCTACCTCACAGGGTTGTTATGAAGAAAAACAGAGGAGAGAATGGTGTAAGGTGTTTGGGTCCCCATTGTGAACAAAGGCAGTGTATACGTGAAATAATAAATATAACTGAATATGGCAGGGACAGATAAAAGGCAGGTGGGGGGATAAGAGAGAAGAAAGCAGAAAAGGGTGAAAAAATATGGGTTGCCATGAGGAGAGGAAGAGGAAATAGTGTGGGAATGGAAATACAGGATGAAAGGAGGTGTCCCTCATGAGCCCTTGTGCAACTTGGCACAGTCTGGGGGCTAGCACCAAGCAATTGGGCTATAGTTTTCTCAGGTATATACTTCCAGGGGGACAGAAGGGGGATAAGGTCAGGGAATGTGCTGGAATGGAGTTCTGGAACCTCTTTGACAAACAGGGAACGGAAAGTGCAGTGAGCCCGGAAGGAAGGAAAGCCTGTGCATAATGGAAAAATAACCCAGACGGAAATGTCAACTGAAAGCACAGGAAAACACTGATGTGTAAATGGCCCGTGTCTTCTGCGGAATCCGTGGGGAGACTGAGGCAGGAGAAGAATAAGAGAGACAGTCAATCTTCTCCCTGCAATGGCTTTTTTTTTAAAGAAACGGAGTGTCCTACCGAATTAGAGTGAGCAGATATATTCATGCACATTTTGTTCTCCTGATTTTTTCTAAATAGATGAGCTTCCATTTGAGACCACATATGGTGTCAAATCATTTCTCTTTTTTTCCCTCTCCCTTCATGAAAAATGAAAGGAAATGAAAACCAAAGGATTAGATCTGCAGCTTAGCTGTTCACTAGAGGTTTCGGCGGCTGCCGGCAGCTCTCTGTAGGCCTACAGAACAGGCTGTCGTCTCTCCCCGGCGCGTATCGCTGTGAAGCCAGAATTTCCTTCTGTTTGTTTTCAAAACTGGATACATTTTGCAGTTTGCTTTACTGTTGTAAGCAAAGATGTGAAAGTAGGTAAGTTGCACAGTTTTTTCTTTGTGAGTCACTGACAAAGGAAAGCAAGGATACACTAGCTAAAAAAAAAATTCAGCTCTGCATAGAAGTGTTAGGTATCAGCTAAAACAGCCACTTTATAAAGAGCTCGCTAGCTCCTCAGGGGAATTTGACTGCGTTCCCAGGTAGCAGTTGAGAATATGTGGAGGAGCAAACTGAAACTTCTGATATGGTGCCATGGAGTATGGTCCTCCACAAATCTAGAGCTGCCTGCTTTCTGGGGGGACTGCTTGTAGTCTGAGCATGGCTGGCACTGACTCAGTTGACTGAAATAATGGATTGACACAGTAGCCCTGTTCTTGTGGCCCTTTCTGACATGCCCAGGGAAATGCTGATTGCCAGTTTGGGGTCAGGAATCAATTTTCTCCAGGCCAGCGTGGCCAGGGATCCTGGAGGGGCTTTTGGGCCATCTTCTGGACATGGAATGGGGGTCGCTGGAGGTGTGGGGGGATAATTCTAAATTTCCTGCATTGCACAGGGGGTTGGACTAGATGACCTTGATCCTATGATTTATCCAAGCATTGGTCCCCAGTTTCATTTATAAAGTGAATGTCCATTATATGCATGTTCGTGCAAGATGTATGTGTGTCCACTGTAAGATGTGATCCAGGCTGCACTGTACATGGATCACGGTAACCTGTGAACAGGGCTTGTGTAAGGGAGTTTCACATGCCCTCATAGGTCTGAATGCCACAGCAGACTTCTCCCAAAGACAGTAGACTTTCAAGAGCTGGGAGATAGGAGCATGCAAGGAGTCTGGGTGCCAAGACATCTTGGGAAGTAAACTGCTCCTATTTCACTCCCCTACAGGTGAATGATTAAATTGAGGCTATTGTACTTTGGTCACATTATGAGAAGACAAGAGTTAGTGGAAAAGACAAAAATGCTAGGTAAAGCTGAAGGCAGCAGGAAAAGAGGAAGACCCAATATGAGGTGGATGGACTCAACAAAGGTATTTATTTATTTATTATTTCCTTCGATTTCCTATCCCACTCCCCCCCCCCCCCAGGGGCTCTGAGCGGCTTACAATTCTAATTAATTGACACAGTCCTAATTTTGGGCCACATATAGGTAGGGAGGTGAGAAGCCTTACCAGGCACCCTTTTTTTTTCTTTCTGTAGCAGGTCTTCTTTTTGCGGAGGGACAGTCCTGCCGGCGGCCCTTCTTCTCGGTGCTGGTCTTCTTTGTACTTCCATCTCCAGCAGACGCAGCTCTTCTTAGGCTCGGACTACTTCGCGCTTCTGCGCACGCTCTGGAGTGGCCTCTGTCCAATCAGGCTCCGGCCTGCCGCATCGCCCCACCTCCGCACCTCGTCCGTCCGGCCTCTGCTCCTGCCCATCGCCTCGCCAGCCGCCATTCTTTCCTCCTCCGCCGCCGCACATCTCTGCTCATCCACCGTCGCACTACACCGGAGGTGGGTGCCCCCCGCTCTAGTAGCAGGTCCCCAATTTACCTACTCGCCCTTTAACGGGCTTTCGGAACGCTGGGTGGACGTGAGCTGGGACATAGGGCCAGGAGCTCACCCTGGCCGCGGTGGGGATTCAAACAGCCGAAGTTGCTCATCCAGATTTTTTAAAGCAGGCTTTCCTTACTGCCTGCGCCACCGCTCCCTCTGGTAGCCATGCCCCTTAGTTTGCAAGACCTGAGCAAGACTGTTAACGACAGGACATTTTGGAGAATGTTAATTCACAGGGTCAGTGTAGGTTGGAAGCAACGTGACGACACTTAACACACGCACACAGGTGAAGTGGTGATTGTACTGTATGTGACATTAATTAATTCAGAGAATCCTATGGAGGACAATTTTGAGACTCTGTCACCTGGGAGTTGAGACTGGGACAAACACATTTTTGAGTTACAGTGGAGGGTGATAGTTACATGCTGATACAGCTTCAATCACTTGAAAAAATTTTTAAAAACCCCTAATGGTAGGTGCATACAATTGCATTGACTTTGGAAAAACAAAACTAAAAATCCAAATCAGGAATGATTGCAAGGGATAAGAATAGAATCCTTGCAGAGACCTGTGGATAGCCAGTTCTTCACTATTCAACATTCTGGGGAAAGACTACAACAATCACATAACCAGCTCTTCTCCCAACATTGGTCCTGAACCTGATTCAATGACACTGGGGTAGAAGAAGACATTGTGCTCAATCTAATGCTGAGTTCAGCACTCACAGCTGTACTGATGTTATTGTTAGCATTGATATTGCATTGTTTTGCAGCAAGTTTCAAGTCCAGGAGCACCTTAGAGATCAAGAAGATTTTCAAGGTATGAGATTTTTGACAGTCAGATCCGATGATGGGAGCTTTGGCTCTCAAAAGCTCATGCCCTCAACATCTCATTGGTTTCTAAGTTGCTGGTGGTGGTAGAAAGTGGCATCAAGTTGCAGCTAACTAATGGTGACCCTGTAGTGTTTTCAAGGCAAGAAACACTCAGAGTTGGTTTGCCATTGGCTGCCTCTTTGTAGCCACCCTGGACTTCCTTGGTGGTCTCCCATTCAAATACTGACCAGGAATGACCCTACTTAGCTTCTGAGATCTGAAGAGATTGGGGCTAGCCTGGGCCATCTAGGTGAGGGCCTCTAAGGTGTAACTAGACTACTCTAGCTGTTCTACCGCAGACCAACCTGCTGAAACTGTATTGTTATATATTAAGTTGGGCTGATGTTGTATATTGACTAGAGTCCAGGGGTCATTTCGTAGAAAAAGAGCTAGGGGAAATCATTAGCATAACTCATTAGCATATGCCACACCCCCTGACATCAGGGGCCCGGCGGTGGACCTGCAAGGCCAGCGGGAGTGCGAGGAAGCCCCACCAAGGCCCTCCCTGGCCCCAAGCAGGCAGGGGTGGGGAGAGGCGAGGAGGAAACAACTTACCCTCCCTCTTCTCCTGCCTCCTCCTGGCTCAATGAGGGCTGGAAGCAGGGCGGCCGGAAGCAGGGGGCGGGGCTTCGTCATGTGCCCCGCCCCCTGCACCTCACCCGGGGGAACTGCGTTCCCCCGCGTTCCCCCCGAAATGACCTCTGCTAGAGTCTATTTTTGAGTGTGATTGACACAGTGCGACTATTGGCCTGCACTACAAAAACAACAACAAAAGCCCTTTGCACACATTGAAAATGGTTACAAATTCGGCTTCCGGTTTTGGCGCTTTAAACGATGGTGGCGTCTCTTGGTTCCTCCGAGAGACGTGTGCCATGAATCGGGGATTAGGAGGGAACGTGATTGTGCACGCTCCCCCATGGAGCCCAAAGACAATGGGCTTCTAGCCATGGGGCTTTGGAGAGCCCTACCTCCGGCTGGCAGCCGGTACAGGGGGGCTACTCTCTGCCCTGAAGGTCCTGCCCTGATTCCCAGTATTGGATTAGAAGCGACCACTAGGACAAGCATTTGGAGGTTTAGCGATTTTCTCTGCCTGGCATGATCCCAGGGGCTGTCTTAGGACCTGGTGGATCGATTCAAGGATTGATGAGTGAGTTGCCATTGAAATGAGACACTAAAGCCTAGACGCGAAGTCCCTCTACTATAAGCGTATAAACGGAGGGTGGGGAGGGGACGCCATATCTCCCGACGTTTTAAGCAAATGCGAAAGCAAGGATGGAGGGACTGATCAAATTGTGGCGATGGACTGTAGCGGAGAGTTTTTCTGAAAGAAAGCTGAGCATTTAAACAGACCTTAGAGAGTTTGGCATTCTTTCTCGGCTGATGTAAACATCCCCAAAAGATGGCAACGAGAGGCGAAGAGGGAGGCGGGATCAATGCTTTCTTCAGGAAGGAGAACAGTGGAAAGTTAGGTCACGTGACTTAACCATAGACTCTGTCTTTAAAGTGAACCGTGGGCCCTCTGGTGGCTAAAGTGAGAAGCGACCTGGATCTGTACTAAAAGCAGCTACATTTTTAAAGGGACAGTATGTTGATCATAGAGACGTATGAATGGTAAGGAGACTCTAAAGTTTAGTTCTTTGTGGCTGGATTGGCAAGCTGATCGAAAAGTGGTTTTCTGGAGTAAAGGGCTCGCTACCCCCACTTTACAAGATCTGCTTGCTAAGAGAAAGGTTGGAATCTCCAGTGAGCGTGTTGTTAATGCAACAAAAGGAATGACTCTTTTGAATTAAGACGTTTACGGAAGCGAAGATGTCCCTGGAAAAAAAGGAACTTGGTTTAGATCATGAATGGACAGATCCGGACTTATAAAAACTGAAAGATAATTGAAGAAAGAAGATACATCGAAGATGGAAGAAGAAAAGTGTGTTGTAATGTTCTTACTGAGGGAACATTGGTTTTAAAGATCTTGCCTATGGGGGGGGGAGTAAAGCGTAAAAGGAGATGCTAATTTTTTCTTAAGGGCTGTGCTTATGTGTGTTATAGCTTTAGAATTACTCTCTGTTTAATCAAATAAGCTGGTTTTGTCAGCAGAAGCGATGATTGGTGGGCACTCTTCATGTTTGAAAGTAACTGTATAAGAGTAACAACTATGTTTTAAGCATTGTAAAACCTTCATTCTTGGGTTTTTAGTTAGGTTCTTTTTACTTTCTCCTATAGATTGTAGATCCTGCCAACCTAGCAGTTCGAAAGCAAGAAGTTGCAAGTAAATAAATAGGTACCACTGTGGTGGGAAGGTAACAGCGTTTCGTGTGCCTTGGTGTTTAGTCATGCTGGCCACATGACCACGGAAGTGTCTTCGGACAGCGCTAGCTCTTCGGCTTTGAAACGGAGATGAGCACCGCAACCCTAGAGTCGGATTCGACTGGCTTTCGAGCAAGGGAACCTTTACCTTTTTTATAGATTGTAGATTCTCCCTCCCCAATTTCTGTTGTAGTTTTATAGAAATGCGAATAAAAAATTCCCCTTCAGGGGGCCAAAAAAAATGATTACAGGCCTCGGCCACACAAGCAGGAAAATGCGGGGGGGGGGGGTGCTTGCCCCAGAGAAAACTAACACGCGACTGCGCGATCAGGCGTCGGGTTGAGGTTCCATCGAGCTCCCGTGGTTAGGGGGGAGGTGCTGATCACACAACGCAGCAAAAAAGCGGAGCGGCGTGGCAAACGGGGTTGTGTTTTATTTTTAAAACTGAAATGTGCGCATGCTCCGTTGGGTGCTTGTGCGCATCCGTGGAGACTTGGGGGGGAACCCCTTTTTGCGAGGGGACATGGGCGGGCGCCAGAACTACCACTGGAAACATGATCAGACGCCCACCCTTGCCCTGTGGTTTCTGGAAACTAGTACCTCCGAGGTACTAGTTTTTTACCCCGCATCTTCAGCGGGAAGCCTTGGGTGCGCCATGGGAGCTCTACGCTTCCCAGATGTGGCGGTGAGATCATGCCCGGAAAATCTGCCTATCTTCTGTCTCTCTAGGTTGCCTAATGCTCCGTGTGACCGGGGCCACAAATTCATACTGGAATGGCCTTAGCTGCTTGCCTGCTTCAGAATCTGTGATGTTAAAAGAGAAGAAGAGAGAAGAAGACGAGAAAGAAGAAGAGACTGAATTTATACCCTTCCCTTCACTACCCAAAGGCATCTCAGAGAAGTTTATAATCTCCTTCCCTTCCCCACAACAGACACCCTGTGAGGTAGGTGGGGCTGAAAGAGCTCTTTTGAGAACTGTTCCTGAGAGAACAGCTCTGGAACAACTTGTAGCTGACCCAAGGTCACACCAGCAGCTGCATGTGAAGGCGTGGGGAATCAAACCTGGTTCTCCCAGATTAGAGTCCACACTCCTAACCACTACACCACACTGGCTATTACCATAACTGGAAGTGCAATTCTAAGCAGAGTTACGTCATTCTAAATCCATTGAAGTGAATGGGGTGAGGAGGGTATATCTCTAGTAAGGATTTCACTGTTAATCTTGTGATACATTAGGTTTGCCAAGGGATGGTTGTGAAGACTCCCATTAGGGTGGAGCATTAGAGTATGCTTAATTCCTAGGGCTGGGTTGCAATTGTATTTTGGCATGTGCATGAATGTCCACATAGTACTCATTGTTTCCACTGCCCCATGCCCTTTGCATACAGAATTATGTTAACAAGGCAGCTACTGCATGCGCAGGGCATTTGTGGATCAGCATGTATGTCTGGATGACCGGGGCGGGGGGAAGAAAATTAAAAATAAAAACCAAAGTGGAACCATTGGCTAGCACAGAATATTCTTTTCATTCATTTCAATCAGTTAAATGTGCCATCAACGGAGCTCTGCTTTATACAGGGAGGTGAATGATGGAAGATTAATGGTCCTCTTTAAATGAGTGCATTAAAAGATTTTATTTTCCCCAACACAATCTTAAGGCTTGTTCATCTGATCTAAACCCATCATGTAATAAAAAGAAAAATACTGGCCGCTTATGAGAGTGTTTTACATGATGGAATGACTTTGGTTGTTAAACAAACATGATGAGATGCTGAATAAGAACGTAATTGACGGATTAGAGGCTTCATTCCAACTCGCAGCCGGTACAGTTGGAGAGCGACTATGGTCTCCTGGGTCACTCCTCTGGAACTGGCATGTGATTTTGGTCACAAGCGTTCGAGGGATTTGCAGAATCCCTGCAAAAGTTTGCTGATCTGATCAAAACAATTCAGGCTCCCCCTCCTTGAAAATTAGCTGGAGCAGAAATCATCCACTGCTCATCCTAATGCCGAGTTCAGTGAAATGGGCTGACTGTTTAAGAATATGCCCACCCTAAGAAATCTCATCCTTGATATATGGCAGATAATATGGTCTTGATAATTTATTAATAAATTGCACCCTACTTTTCTCCCCAAAGTGGCTCATAACAATAACAGCAGTAATAATAACAAAAAACACGGTATAAACAATCTGATAAATGCTGGCCTGCCCTTGAGACTAACTCGGAAGCTCCAGCTGATCCAGAATGCGGCAGTGCGAGTCCTGATGGGAATGCCAGGGACGGCACATATACAACCTGTGCTGTGCCCGCTGCACTAGCTTCCTGTGGAGTACCAAGTCAGGTTTAATATTTTGGCGTTGACCTTTAAGGCCTTGAATGGGCAGGGACTGATGTATCTGCAGGACTGTCTCCTCTGTTATGTCCCCAGGAGAGTCATGGATAGCAATCTGCTGGTGGTCCCCTCCCCAGACATTGTTGGCTGGTCTCAGCCAGGGCCAGGGCTTTCTCAGTCTTGGCCCTGACCTGTTGGAACTCTCTGGTGAATACCAACAGGGCCTCGCAGGGTCTTATGCAATTCCTCAGGAATTGTAAGGCAGAGATGATCCGCCAGGCTTTTTGGTTGAGGACAGCAGTGGTTTCCATCTAGGCTGGATCCCTCTCCTTGCCCTCCAGAATGTTCTGCTCCTCTCCACCCCCTCCCACCCACGAGGTGGCCCAGCAGTCCAGAATGGGCATGGGAAGTAATCTGTAGTCTGCCATTCTGAATTCTTTTAAATCTGTTATATGAATGCTGCTATGCATTTTATCTCATGGATTTATGTTTTTATCTATTTGCTGTACAGCGCCCAGAGTCCTGCATTCGCGGGGATTGGGCAATTCAAAAACCTAATAAATAATAATAATATTTTAAAAACCCCTACATATGGGGTTGATCCTGGACTTGGGTGGTTCATCCAAAGGCACTAGACTGGCCCTTTTGCCCTTCAACATCTGGATGCAGCCGAGCGTTAATAAAGTGTCCCAAACAGAAAGGCAAGATTTTGCAGCAGCTGATATAGATGATCCTCCCCCTCTTTCCTTCCTGCCCAGGCAAAGCAACCAAGGAAATGTTATGGAAACCTAAAGGCATTGTTTTAGGGTTCTTAGCTCCATGTTGAAAGATACCTGGGGATTTTGGGTGTGGAGCCTCAGGAGACTGTAGTGGTTAAGCATGCGGACTCTAATCTGGGAGAACTGGGTTTGATTCCCCACTCCTCCACTTGCACCTGCTGGGTGACCTTGGGCAAGCCATAGTTCTCACAAGAGCTGTCCTTGGAAGAGCAGTTCTTGAGAGAACTCTCTCAGCCCCACCTACCTCACAGGATGTCTGTTGTGGGGAGGGGAAGGGAAAGGAGTTTGTAAGCTGCTCTGAGACTCCAAGTGAAGGGCCGGCTATAAATCCAATCTCCTCCTCCTCCTCCTCTTCTTCTTCTTCTTCCTCCTCCTCCTCCTTCTCCTCCATGGGGCATAATATCATAGAGTCCACCTCCCAAAGTGGCAATTTTCTCCAAGTGAACTTGGTTTGCAACTAATATTTTTGGTTCTTGATGGGGTTCTCCAGACTTCAGAGATTAGTTCCCTTGGAGAAAATGGAATATTTGGAGAGTAGACAATATGGCATTGTATCCCATTAGGGTCCCTGTCCTCCCCAGGTCCCACCCCAAAATCTCCAGGAATTTCCCAACCTATATCTTGCAACCATATTAAGTATTGTTATATCTCCTATTTCTCCTGCCATGAAGCTTCAGGGTTAATTAATAAACCATTAAGTTAAAGGAAATTGGGCATTCTGTTGTTGCTCTACTATGCAGTTAGCTACTAAAATTGGTCGGTAGCATTCGAGGCAGTAGTCTTGAAGTAGTTTCCCAAATGCCTCACTAATGCCCCATGTGCCAAGAGATTGCTCTCAAGCCATGTGACTCTCCTGGCCTTAACTTGGTAAATGTTTCTGACTTCTTGTGGGAAGTAACACAGCACAAGAAATGGGCTTGATGTAAATCGGAACAGTGTTTTAGAAACAGAAATGTGCACTCCAGAGGCTGGGCGTCTTTAATGGAATGGGAGTTTTAGAAGGCCTGTAAACAACGCTAATGGACTAAGTAATAGTATGAACACTGACACTTCAAATCACTGAAATTGATGTCTATTTTTATGTCACAGCTCTAGAGTGGCCTTTTGCTGGAAATACCTGAGCATTAAACAACCAGAATGCAGGTGAGAATGAGCTGATTCTTCTTCTAAATGGCAAGTGGGTGGGAAGGGGAAAAAAGGTAGAATTGCCATTGTACTGAGAAAGTTTCTTGCTTTGGTCTGTTAAATGTTCTCCCTCAAAATAATTGCACAGAGAAGACCATGCTGCTGTGGTGAAATGGCTCTGTGCTTCAGAATCACTGTGTCGCCACCTTTATGGGGTGAGTGTTTTGTTTGGCAAAGCACAGAAGAAAAAAATAGGGGACCCAAGTAAGGTTGCCAGCTTGGAGATTTGGGGGTGGAGCCTGGAGAGGACACAGTTTAGGGATGGGTGGGGTACCTTACTGAGGTATAATGCCATGAAGTCCACCCTCCAAAGCAGCCATTTTCTCCAGGGAACTGATCGATGGCCCCGTTCATACGAGGCAGTTTGAGCCGGGAGCGGGCCGGATTGGAGGCGCATCAAACGGGCGCGATCCCACGCCAACATCTGGCTGGCGTCGCGCTCTCGCCTCCAACCCGGCCCTTCCCCCGATGAAGCGCCTCAAAGATGAACCACCTACCTTCGGTGGTTCATCCAGTTGAGGCGCTTCATCCCGGCCGTGGGATTTGCAGCGCGTCTTGCCGCCGTCGCATCCCCGGCCCCCCTGCCGTACTGCGCATGCTTGAGCATGCGCAGTACGGCAGCCTCCCCCCCAAGGCGTATCTTCCTCCCCGGCATCTGATCGTGCCGGGGAGGAACGGAGCGCGGCAACCAGGATCCGTGGGATCCTGCCGGGGCGTGTTTTCTTTGGCACGGCTTTTAAAAGCCGCGCTTTGCCCCGTCGTTTCCCTGCAGTATGGACGGGGCCTTTGTAGATCAGCTGAAACTCTAGGAGATATCCAGTCCCCACCTGGAGGCTGGTAAGACTAGATCCAAGAACTGGCCAGAGGAACTGCATGAGAAGATCTTCCATGAAGACAGTCAAACAAGTGAAGACTGAAGTGATTCTCCTGCAGCCTAGAACATGGGGGAAATAGGGTCAGAATGGTTGGTACACTAAAAATCCCAGGAATAAATGGAGGTCATGCCATCTTACATCAACAAATGAGACACTGCTTGAGGGTCTTGCTTATCAGAAATCAGTTGTATCTCTCTGTGCATATTTTTAAAGAACCCTGTCTGTTAATGGAATGGCTTAAGAAACGTGACTCCATGGCTACGATCACACACACTAAATAACCCACTTTCAGTGTACTTTCCAATTGGATTTTACTGTGTGAACTGGCAAAATCCAGTTGGAAAGTGCATTGAAATTGGATTGAAAGTGGATTATTTAGTGTGTGTGACCATAGCCCATCGTTTCCTTAGATGCACTAGAGCAATCATCTCAATCTCCTTTAGTTAATAGGCACACTGCGATCTGAAACAGAGTTACACCCTTGAGCCCACTGACTTAAATGGTCAGATGAGGTTCTACATCTACCATTCCAATGTATTTGAAAAAGTGTGCCTTAGGGCTTCCGGTCTGGCTCCTGCGAAAGGCGGACGCATCCTCGGGTCGCTCCCAAGGTCGTCTCACCCACCCGTGGTGGAGGAGGGAATCCGCGCGAGCGGAGACCCAAACGAGCCCCTCAGGAATGGAGGAGCTCGGATCCGGGGCGCTTTAGGGCGCACAAGGGGGGAGTCTCTCTTTCGGCCGAGAGGTCGGAGACCGAGGCTCCCGCCATGCCCTGCCCCAATGGACCTTGCTGCGTGAGCGACCCCGTTTCACGGGGTTTAGCGGAGCCACCAGACGTCACCGAGTGATAAAGCGACCGTCCGAAAAAATGGAAAAAGAAAAGATCGGCTTAACTGTGAGTTGTCAAAATGCAGAGAAAAAGAACTAAGAGCGCTACCCCCCCAGCAAAAAAGACGAGGAGGTTAATCCTCTAATTTCATAAGCGAGAAAGTAAAGGAGGGGGGGAATGGACTGAGCGAATAGTAGTGATCTCCTTTGATGTACTTGAAATGAAGCATGAAAAAGTTTTGTTTCTCTGGAGCGCGCTTTAAGAACTTTATTAAAAGTAAACAAAAAAACAAGATGCCGGAGCTGGGTAAAGACAAGCGGAGAAGAAGGGAGGAACTTCCGGTCTGGGCATTTGCTTATGGGTGAGAACCGGCTGTTTATTGCTTGGACTGTTTATGGCTGTGAATCTGATGGGGAATTGTGAAAAGAGAAAAGTTAAACTGTGACAGCGAGAAAGTGCCGTATAAGCGCTTTTAAAAGTCAACAGTTGCGGAGGAGGTTCCAGCGGAGAGATTGGGAGCGTATAAAAGCGAAACCTGAATTAAATACCATTCTCAAAGCTGGAGCTTTCCTGAAAAGGCAGGAAAGAAAGAGGATTTATAGCACATGAACTGAAAGTGTTAACAGCGACCTGAAGGAGGATGGGGAAAAAAGCCGGAGGGAGAAGAAAACAGAGGAAGCTCCTCCATGCTATCGGGAGTGTAAAAGAAACCAGCACGCAAAGAAGCGGTTCTGAAGGCACTCTGAAGAAGCTTTTTAACAGAAATTCAAAGGAACATTACTAACATACTAACATAGATAATACTTGTAACCGGATTGAAAAAAGAAATTTGACTGCTCACAGAAGAAGCCTAAGAAGATTGATTGGACACTACTAACAGTTAAATTTACCAGTTAATATATCACTCAGCTTTCTCTTTCTCCCACTATATACCCTCCCTATTTTTCTATTTAAGCGAAACACCCCTCCTTTTTAGGAGAGTCAATAAAATCTTTATTAAAAAAGAAAAGAAAAAGTGTGCCTTACACACGAAAGCTCATACCTTGAATAAACTTTTGTTGGTCTCTAAACTTGTTTCTCCTGCTTCAGACCAACACGGCTGACTACCTGGATCTGACTTAAATGGTGTTAGGTGCAACTCTGCACTATGATAGTTGTTCTTTCTTCTTATTGTCAAAAACAGATAACTATTAGACTGTCCACATATATTTCACAGTGTGGACAGTCCTTGTAAAATGATGGCAGCTGCTCAATGGAATCTTTAGTACACAATGGGCCCTTAAGGTACACATTTGGTGTTCTTTAGTATTATTAGCTAGATTTGAGTCTGGTAGCATCGTAGAGACCAAGAAGATTTTGGGGGTATAAGCTTTTGAGAGTCAGAGCTCCCTTTGTCAGATACCAGATATTCATCAGATACCTGACGAAGGGAGTTTTGAAAGCTTATCCCCCCAAAAAACTTGTACGTACTACTGGATTCGAATCTAGCTGTTCTACCGTAGACCAGCACAGCTACCCTCTGAAATGATATTTAAAATTGATACACTCCTTTGTTTATTTCAACAGCTGCCTAGCTTTTGCGTTGAAATTTTAAAATGAACCCTAGCCTGGGAATTTAAACAGAATTATTCCAGAAAGCAAAGAGGTAGGAGCAGAAATGGAATATTATGCCTTTGGCATTGCTTTGGGGGCAAGGATAGTTGTAATTGAATAACATTATTGTGGGGTTTTTTTTTAGGGGGGTTGTATTTTTCATATACGTATGTGTGTGTGCCCTAGGAAATCACAGCAACTTCTGGTGACTGACTCTGTGTGTACCTGGTAGTCATGGTGACCTCTGGTGACTGACCCCTACTGGGGGCCTGGAGGATATTCAGAGAGGTAGCTGAATAAAGCCTGCTCCCACTTCTGGTATTTCAAAGAAGTCTCCCATCCAAGTACTTGCCAAAGCTGACCCTGCTTATCTTCCGAGATCTGACGAGTTTGGGCTTGCCTGTGCTATCCAAGTCAGGGCTAAATTATTGTTATTTAAAAAAGTATTTTCATCTGGTTTAATTCAGGCTTCAGCAGTTGGTATCTCAGCTTTTCCACCAAGACCAGGAACAAATCTTGTTAGAAGGCAGGATATAATACATTTCTCTAAACCTTTAGGATTCTCCCTACACAGTTTTTTGGATAGCATTTGTTTCACAAGAGAGTCTGCAAGTTATTCTGGTTTATGTAGGTCACCATTTAGAATAATGGAGATCGAACAAGGATCATGGTTCCTTTCGATTTATAGTGTAGACCAGCACATTTGCAACATTGTTATACAGGATTGTAGTGTATTGACACTAAGATGTGAATGGCTTTAGAGATTGTACTGAAAGAAGTTTGACCCTCTCCAGTAGAACCTAAGCACCTATCAGGTTGGTTATGGGTTGCTGAGAAATGCCTATGGTCAGCCAGGAAAATAGGATGTTAAAGGTTGAATCTATGCATATCTAAGTTTGCAAGATGTATGTATACCCAGGTTGCAAGTGAGAGCCAGTGTGGTGTAGTAGTTAAGAGCAGTGGTTAAGAGCAGTGGACTCTAATCTGGAGAACCGGGTTTGATTCCCCACTCCTCCACATGAAGACAGCTGGGTGACCTTGGGTCAATCACAGCTCTCTCAGAGCTCTCTCAGCCCTACCTACCTCACAGGGTGTCTGTTGTGGGGAGAGGAAGAGGAGGTGATTGTAAGACACTCTGAGACTCATTTGAGTAGTGAAGGGTGGGGTATAAAACCAACTTTTCTTCATTGCCTTCTATGAGGACATGTTTTTAATTTGGTTGGATCCAACCCACCATCTCATTACAGGGCATAGAAATTCAACTTTACTTTCTAACATTAGGGAAGATGCTTTGCAAATCAGCATGATGCACTCTTCACTTCCTCTGACTTGGCTCTGTAAATGAGGGTGAAGAGAAAGAAGGAAATTAATATCACTAAACTGGAAAACTAATAATCTGCAGACTGTATTAAAGCATTCTTATAAGATTAAGAAATTTAAGAGGCGAAAGTTTAGCGATGGATATTGCCTATTAAAATGAACCTGACTGTGAATATACAAAAGAAAATGTCACCTCTGATACTAACATGCCATATAAAATTTTGCTGCTCCCTCATTGCCAATAATGCCTTAAATTAATTCTCTTGCTGTTATATATATTTTTATTGACTGGTTCATAGCTGTAAATCAATTCCGCTTTAATATTTGGAAGCCAGTTCTGTTTTAACATTCCCAAGTGAGAAAAAGGGAGCTCTTAAATATTCACATTAGAAAGAGGCATGCCTTTAATGGTTTTCCACTGCCATGATAAAAGGTGCGCCATCTTCTTCCATACCACATAAACAATATGTGACCCTTCACTTTTTATAAGGATGACTGTGTGTGAGCTGATCAATGATTGATAATCAATAGCTGGTCTAGTAAAAAAAAATGGCAGCTGGTTGTTAGCCAAATGCCATTGCTTCATTACATAGGGTGGGAGTACGTCCAAGTACAATATAAAATAGAGAAGAAGGAGATGAAATATACCTAACAGAAACCACTCCCCTATTTAATACAGACAATGTTCTCAGTAATAGGACTCAGTAAGAGGACTCAGTAAGAGGACTGCCATCTTGTTTTTAGATAGCTTTGCTTCAGATAGGTTATGAATTATGATGTAATTTTAATATTTTGTATTGTTTTTACTGTTTTATTAGCTACATGCTGTTAGCCGCCCTGAGCCTTCGGGGAGGGCGGGATATAAATGTAAATAATAAATAAATAAATAAATAAATAAATAATAGGAGAAGGGATTCCATTTCAAACCACATGGGCAAAGCACTTGTACAGAGGTATTCATGAAGTTCTGTACGGTTGAGTATACTCACCAGCTTCAGCATGGCCCCATGTGTGGTTTCTTTGGGATTTCTTTTTTTTTGGGGGGGGGGATCTCCAAATTCAGAGGTGAAAAACTTCTGAATAGCCGTGCCAGAAGGCAACATCAGGAGAAAGCCTTGGCCTCTATGCCCTGTTTGTTGGCTCTCCAGGGCAACTTGTTGTACATGGTGCAAGAGAAGATGCTTGGCTAAACAGACCACTGGCCCAATCCAGCAGGGCTCGTCTTATGTTCTTATGAGTTGCTCCCCTTGTTTTGTTGCTCATGGAACTACTTCCACAAAATTTCAAAAAAATTACTGAATGAAAATGAAATTATTAATCAGAGAGTGAAACTTGAATTGGTGGGACTGTGAGTTAAGGACATATTTGATCTTTTTGAGATTTTGTTTGTTTGTTTCCGATGAACTACAAACATTACAAGTGTTCCTTCTATGAGTCCACAGGGGCAGTGGTCCCCATATTACCTGATATACTTCTTTTGAAACTGATGGCAGGTTCAACAATTGCTTTGGATTCCTGAGTATCCATTAAAAAGGTAAACAAATAGGTAAGTAGCTATTTAAACAAGTTTTAAAAAACCTACCCAAGAACACTAAACAACCTTTTTTCCCCAAGCAGTCTTTGGATTGAAGTCGATGAGTGATACCTTTTATCTGCTGAAAATTCTGTAGCAGTGCTCTGACCTGGCTAGCCCAGGCTAGCCCTATCTTGTCAGATCTAGGAAGCTAAACCTGGTTAGGCTTGGCTAGTATTTGGAAGGGTGACCTCCAAGGAATACCAGGGTCATGAGACAGAGGCAGGCAATGGCAAAACACCACTGAAACACCTCTTGCCTTAAAAACAAGTCTAGCTCACTACCTATTGGTGCATAACACTAAAACCTGGTCCTTGACCAGGCCAGGGCCTTTTCGGTCCTGGCCCCAACCTGGTGGAACTCTCTGCAAAATTCCATCAAGGCCTTACGGGATTTGATGCAATTCCGCAGAGCCTGCAAGGCAGAGATGTTCCACTAGGCTTTTGGTTGAGGATAGTGACGGTTCCATCTTGGCTAGCACCCTTCCTGTTCTCTGTTGTCAACATCTATTTTGCCCTCTTCCCCACTGTCCATGAAGCTGCTGGCAGTGGGAGTTTGAATGGGGACTGGTTATTTGCCATCTGATTGTCTTTAATGCTACACTAATGTTTTATCTGTTTTTATCTTGTTTTAATCTCTGGTTGTACATGATAAATGTAATAAATATTGTACATCATCATCATCAACAACAACAAAAACAATAATAATAAGAACAGACCTAGAATTTCTGGCTGCCAGACAATCTTAGGATCTCCTGGCTATACTATACATATTGCCATATGATAATTAATTAATTAATTAATTAGCAGTCAGCCAGAATGAGCAGTGGTAGTCAATGGCTGGAGCTACACAGGGGTAACCAAGGAGGAAGAGAGGCCACAACCTTAGCAGCATGCATTAAGGGACCGCCTCTCCCCGCATGTTCCCCCAAGAGCACTGAGGTCGGGGAATTTTCATCGCCTGGAAATTCCAGGCCCCCGGGAAGCAAAGCTGGCCCAAACTAGGGCTAGGGCGTTTTCGGTGGCGGCTCCCACCTGGTGGAATGAGCTCCCGGAAGATACTCGGGCCCTGCGGGACCTAGTGCAGTTCCGCAGGGCCTGCAAGACGGAGCTCTTCCGCCAGGCCTTTGAGGGGGAGCCACCGCCGCCATTATACCACCAATGATTTTACAACCATCTGCCCCACATAGTAGGGGCAGATGTCGCCCAAACAGAGCTGGGGATACACTCTTCCTGGCGCTTCTGCAGGAAATAACTTGGCCGTCAGTTTTGGGATGTCGTCCATCTTGGATGTAAATTGTATGTAATCTATGATAGCACCAATTTTATGATAGATATCTGTTTTTACTATGTTGTTATATGTATATTTTAACCTCGGCATTGCCGCCTGTTAGCCGCCCCGAGCTGAATACTGGATGGGGCGGGATATAAATCTCAAAATAAATAAAAAATAAATAAAAATTACATGGCTGCATTGGTGGCAAGGTTCAGTGAGATCAGCACAGGCATGAGCAGTTGATGCAATGGATTGGATCCTGCCTAAAGTTCCTGCAGAGACTTCCATCTATATAAGTAGTGTGGCTTCCCTGCTTCTCTTTTGCCAATGATGCCTGGCAGGGGGGAACACCCCAATTCTGCTCCCGGTAATCTGGGAACTCCCAGGATTAGCTCAGGAGAGAGTCAAAGGTCTGCCATGGGCGGGGAGAATCAGCAAAAACTGACCCCCTTCGCATACACAGAAATTTTAGGTGGGATTCAATGAAATATTTATACGCCATAAAATATCTCCCTTCTTAAAAAATAGCGTGATTAACATTGCAATCCTCTGCCAGAACCAGTTTGGTGTAGCGGTTAAGAGCGGCAGACTGTAATCTGGAGAACTGGGTTTGATTCTCCACTCCTCCACATGAAGCCCGCTGGGTGACCTTGGGATAGTCATAGCTCTCTCAGAGCTCTCTCAGCCCCACCAACCTCACAGGGTGTCTGTTGTGGGGAAAGGAAGGGAAAGTGATAGTAAGCCACTCCAAGACTCTTTTGGATAGCAAAGGGTGGGGTATAAAACCAACCTCCTCCTCCTCTTCCTTCTTCCTCCTCTCTCCAGTCTAATCCCACTGAAACTGATGAGCTTAGACTGGTGTAATTATGCATAGGGTTGCACTGTAAGTGTCATAACCAAGAACTCCAGGCCAGTGTTCCCTCTAAGCTGAGTTAGCGTGAGCGAGCTCACAGTTTTTTAGCCTCCAGCTCACACATTTTTTTCTGAGCTCAGGAAGGGTGGCTCCAGAGCAAATCAATTTATGCAGTGGCCAAATCGCTCACTCACAACTTTAAGGCCAGGAGCTCACCAAGTAGAATTTCTGCTCACGAGACTCCACAGCTTAGAGGGAGCATTGCTCCAGGCTGGAGTGGAAGTAGCTCAGGAGCATGGATCCTATTTATCTTTACCATGGTGTGGACACTGGAACAGTACATTCTGTTAGTGGGTGTTCAGTTCCTTATTCAATATTCCCCTTGCATTGCCCTCATTCTGTTTATATGACATGCCAGTCCAGTTTCGGGGCACAAGTAGGCAGAACCAAACAAATTAACCAATTCAAAATTTAGATAGATTAACCAATTTAGGACTGGGCAAATGTTCCCCACTTTAATTGATTTACTATTAATGCACACTGCTATCTATTGCGGTTGTAGTTCCCTTTGTATTGTATATGCATGTTTTGTGGGTTTATGGATATTTTCTATGGTATTGAGAAATGCAATGGACATCATTTATAAGTGTAATATATGCATAATGCATAATGCTGATTTACTGACACAAAAGTAATGTTTAAAAAGTTTTTATATTTTTACAGGAAAACATGTTTCACGGAAACAGAAAGTTATACAGAAATTAATATCAGGTTTGATTTCTGCAAAGGATGAACAAATTGGAAACTGGGATTTTTGAAATTTTGAACCAAACAGTAGGAATGAGAATTTTAAAATCTCTCCAACCAAATTATCTTATCCTAAATGTCAGCACACTGATAATTCCAAATTTAAATGTATTCAGGTAACATGGTTCTATGATAGTCTTGGTCAAGCTGTTGCTACTGATTTGGGAAGTCAATTCTCTCAGGTCCATAGGGAAAGTCAACCCAGCCGGTAGCTGCTCCAGGATGTCACTCTTCGAAAGAGCCTATAATTAAGTGTCCTTTTTATAGCATTCCGCACACAAGACTAACATGCAAAGCTAATATATCTTGGCTGTCATCCCGGATTATAATGATCCATCTGTAAGTAGGGGGATTCAGACTGCTATAAACACAGGTGGATAATTGCCTGGTTCCTCTTGGTTTTGGTCTTGGCACAAATTCCTGTCCCAGGTTGTTCCAAATTCTTGGCGGGATGAAAACATGCATGTTGCTGTTGCTTGTAATTTATGGGCAATCAGAACAAAATTAATTCTACTGTACCAGTGCTGGAATCTTTTGCTTCACTCAGACGTACAAAAAATCTAGGCCCTGTCAAATCTGGGTGGAAGGAGTGCCCATTTGGTGAAGAACGTTTCAGTTCACCAGCATCTATAGCAGTGTGTGGCCACAGCTAAAGCTGACAGTGAAACATGATGGCCTTTCAGCAACTAACTGTGCCTTCCTAATTAGACTTAGCAGCCTTCTAAGCCCACTGGCTTCAATGGACTTAGAAGGATATAGCTCAGTTTAGGACGGCATTGTAAATTGATTAGACCTCTGAATGGTGGTGGTGGTGGAGTAGGCATCTAGACCCTTTTTTCCATGATGCATATAACATTACATGTGAATCAGGCACTCCATGCAGGTGCTATACAATTGGAAGCCTCATTTACACCACTGATCTCACACAATGAAGGTGGGATGAAGTTGGGCCCACATTGCCAGTCACTGAAGTTCTCTTTGCACATTATTTCAGTGTGTGGAGGGGAAGAAAATCTCATGTGTGATGCCTACTTTCAACCTAGATTGACCCAAAGCTCCTTCCAATCAGAAATTCTAGGAATTCCTTCCAATGAGAAGTTTCTTACGATTAGGACACTTGTGCAGAGATTCTTAACCTTTGTTACTGTTTATCGAGAATGCAACCTTGTAACTGAATGTCCCTCCCAACCATGAATGAAAAATCAGAAAAACAGTATCCCAAATAAGGTAAATTTATATATGCATTGTATGATATATACGTGGATCTCAGGCTTATATTCCAGAGCATCTATGAGCCTGAGGTCCCCCAGTTGTATGCTACATGTTAAGGGCATAGTGGAGAAATATAGAATCTGGGATTTTATCCTTCATATCAAATTCAGCTTTGGAGGTTGTTGGAAGCCATTGCAAGTGCATAAAAGGGGCTGCATAAAATCCTAAATGTCCTACATTTGCCCTGAGGTTCTGAATACCCTCCTCATGGAGAGGTAGAGCATCCGCTTGGCATGGAGAAGGTCCCCGGTTCAATCCACAGCGTCTCCAGTTGAAATGATCAGGTTGTAGGTGGTATGAACGACCTTTACCTGGAGAGCTGCTGCCAGTCAGAGCTAGAAAATACTGGTCCTGATACATAGTGATGGGCATGAACCAGGAACATGTGGTTCGGTTTGTGGTTCATGGTGTGCCTGGTTTGTGAATCACAAACTGTCATGAACTTTTAGTCGCCTCATGAACCACTTCAGTATGTGAGGTTCGTGAGGCAGTAGAATAGCACCCCCAGCATGCCAGAGAAACCAAACTCACAGAGAATCTTCAACTAACTCTTCTCTAATGGCCCTCTAAGTGCTTTCTGGGGAAATGACCACCTGTCACTACCTCAGAAAGCACTTTCCTGGGGCATTTTCTTTTGGGGGAAATAGTGTGTGAAGATTTCGTGAATGTTTTCCACCAATATGAATAAAACAAACTGCTGAACATTTGTGTGATAGGATGTGTGTGTGCGTGTTAAGTGCCATCAAATCTCTTCTGATTTATGCTGACCCTATGAATTAGTGGCCTCCAAGACATAATATCATTTACAGCCTTGTTAGGTCTTGCAAAATAAGACCGGTGACATTGTTTATTGAGTCCATTCATCTCATGTTGGGTCCTCCCCATTTCCTGCTGTCTTCAACTTTTCCTAGCATTATTGTCTTCTCATAATGTGACCAAAGTATAGCCTCATTTTAGTCATTTTAACTTCTAGGGAGAGTTCAAGCTTGATTTGATCTAGAATTTGTCTTCCTGTCAACTTACTTCATTGTCCAGTTTTCACATCCATACATAGTAATGGGGAATAATTCTGGTATTTTTTTTTAAAAAATTACGTATATATTCAATTTATATACCGCTCTAACCTAACAGGTCTCTGAGTGGTTTACAGTTTCCAGATTCCCCTAACTAGGGCCACATTGTGTAGGGTAGTGTCTGCCTACCAGCACCCAGGGCTTGTTGTTTATCTGGCGTCTTTTTCCAGCGGGCTTTTTCCAGTGGGCTTTGGGTGTCGGCGTCCTTCTGGTGTCCCCTCCTTGGAACAGGTCTTTTCTGGGCAGCTTCCTCCGGCAGGCCTCGCCCCGGCGCGTGGCCCCGCGTCGGCCGCAGCTCCGGCTAACGTCCTCAATGGCTCCGCCGCGCTGCATGTCACTGCACTCTCCAGGCCTCCACCTCTCCGGGCTCCGCCTCTGACATCGCTCCACTGGGCTGCCAGGAACCGCTCGCCGACCACTTCGTCGCTTCGCTCCACCGCCGCCGCTGATGCCTCTACCCCACAAGGAGGAGGGTGCCCCCGCCACCTAGGGGCAGGTACCCAATTTATCTACTTGCCATTTCTAGTGCTTTCGAACCGCTGGGTGGGCGGGAGCTGGGACTAGGACCGGGAGCTCACTCCGGCCGCGGTGGGTCTCGAACAGCCGTAATGGCTGTTCATTGATGTTACTTGCAAGCGTTCTTACTGCCTGCACCACCGCTCCCTCTTTTTAATCTTGATCTTGGTCACTAGCGACACATCCTTGTGCTTAAAAATCTTTTCTAGTTCCTTCGTGGCTGCCCTTCCCAGTCTCGGTCTCCTTCTGATTTCATGGTTGCAGGCTCCCTTTTGGTTGATGATGGAGCCAAGGAAGTAATTTTTAAAACTATTTCGATTTCTTCATCATCAACCTTACAGTTGTGTAATTCCCTAGTAGTCTTTACTTTTGCCTCCTTGATGTCCAGCTGTAATCCTGCTTTGGCACTTTCTGTTTTAGTCTTCATCAGTAGTCATTTCAAGTCTTCACTATTATCTGCCAGTAAGGTGGTGTCATCTGCATACCTCAAATTGTTAATGTTCCTTCCACTCCTTCTCACTCCACCTTTCTCTAAATCTAATCCCGCTTTCCTTTCCAGTGATAGGACAGTGTTCAAAATTTTAACACCACACTTGTCTTACCTCTTGGTATAATTGTTTACCATCAGTTCATTTTTTTAAACATATTGCATTTGGGACAGAGACAAATTATTTGTTTCCATATCAATATCCTTTCCCCTCTTCTCTCCCAGGCTACTTTTGAGAAGTTGTGTGAACTTCATAGAGGGAAAGCAAACTGCCTGTCTTAATAAGACGTGTTCCTTAGCAAAACCAAGCACCAGAAGCTTGCTCCGTCCTGCTCCTTGCAACAGAATGGGTTCCCATTGGGAAACTGTAGGCTTCTTCTAGATTATTCAGTTTCTCTTCCTTCCTTATATTCAGTTCGAGCACGTGCCTCCATGTCCTTTGATACACATTCCTACTGCTCAGAGCTAGACGGTCTTGTTTACATCAGCCAGCTTCTTTTTTCTTACCTGTACCCCCATTGGTTTTGAAAATTCAGAAACCAAATATTCCCCATCCAGCTTCTTCATTATTAATGGCTAGTTACGACATGCTTGGTGAAAAGCCATCTCCAAGCTTCTCCCTTTCTTTTTAGTAATGATTTAGAAGTGCAGTGGAATTCCAAATCCTTCCTTGTGAATTGAACTCCAGATCCTGCCTCATGGAGAACAAAATATCCACAAGATGTTCTTGGGGGGGGGGGGATTTTCCACCGATATTTTGCCTGAGGCAAAATCTGAAGCAAATCTGGGAAGCAATACTTCTGAGATGTTTTGAGAGTAGAGTTTTGATGAGAATAGCAAAATGTATCCGTTTCCCCCCCTCCACACATCCTTATTCTTTCTGAATATTCTTACCATGCATAAATATGACTGATTTTTAATGATACCTAGAAGCACACCCATTATTTGAGGTGTGTGTGGACTAGAAATCTAAGTATATAAGAAAAGCCCTATTGATTCAGTCCAAAGTTTCACTTTCTCCAGCCTTGCTTTTCAACAACAGCAACCTACATGCTCCCAGGAAGCCAAAAGCACATTCTGAAGATGGTAGGCATCTCTTATTATTTGTCCCCCAGCAAAGGATGTATTATCACTGAACCTGAAGACTCTATCGTCATACAGTGCTACTCCTCATCTTCTGGCAGCAAATTCTGTACATAGAAGTGATACCTTCAGTTTGTCCTGAATCTTCAGCCAATGAGGGTCATTTGTCGGGGGACAAATAACAGGGAAGGCCTATTTAATTTGTTGCTAGGGGTGCTTGAACATCTGCTGGTTCATCTCACATTCTGCTCCTCACTCACAAACAGAGAGCTCATTTTTCAGTGAACAGTTCTGGTGCTTGCAAGTTTCTTGAGCCTGTTCATCAGGTTAATTTCCTGGTATTCAGACAGCACCAAATCTCTCCTATATTATAATCCTCCTTTGGGGTGGCAAGATTCTATGCTCTCCCTCAGCCATTGGCCCGTCAGCCACCACTCAAGAGTATTTGCGTGCCATTGGCCGGGTGCTGGGTCTGCTCCTGTTCCCCGCCCACTCCCCCTTCAGCCACTGTGTCCTGTCAGAATTACTGGCAAACGGCTTTCTCTCTTGACGAAGATGCTTTTCCTGTGTGGGACTAACTCTTCCCTCAGTGGCTGTTGGTAGGTGTAACAAAATGGCAGTTACCTGTGTGGTTTTTGTTTAAAATGTCCCCCCATAAGGTTTAATTGAGCTGTAGTTCCAGAGACGGGCCTGCAGGGGTATCACTCACTGGGTTGAATGGGGCTTCCTCATCTGGTGGCCTACAGTTCCCAGCTGCCCCAAGGCCAAAAAGTGCGGGAAAACAGGGACTGTCCCAAGGCAGTCTTCATCCCTGGGAGGCAGCAGAAATTCAGCTACTCCACAGTCGGCTGGACTGGGGAATGAATGGAAGTTTCCCTGCTCTCTTGGGCAAGAGAGAGAGGCTGAAGTAGAGGTGAGCCCACAGCCTCCAGAGGTAGAGTATTGTGTGTAGGAAAAGAGGATTGCATTTAACCCCTGTTGGTTTATGCCCTGTTGGTTCATAGTGTGTCTTTACTCCTACAGTGTGTGGGCTCCATAACTGTGTAAATAGTTAAATAAATTCTTTAATTTGGGGTAATATTCTGTGTTGTGCTCTGACCACATAGTCTCCCCTGCTCTGCACAATACCAAAGGGAGGGGGTAGCTCAGGGAAGCAATGAAAGGCCAGACCCTGGGTTGTCAACTTTCCAGGGATCCCCCAAAGATTGGGGATTCCATCCCCAAATAGGGAGATTCGGCTAGAGGGGTCTCACTGTCCCTCTAAAAAGGCAATGATGATTCCGTGAGTGGTGGCAGTGAATTTAAGGAGTGAGATATGCCCACAGGATGAGGGTGGGAGGCAAACAGCTGAGTTGTAAACTAGAGCCTGTTTTGCCATGGTAGGCAACCAAGCTTGGTTCAGACAAAGGAAACCCTTTGAAAGCCTTTGTAAGGAACTCATTGAGGCCAGTCCTGACTAGGGTTGCCAGCTCCAGGTAGGGAGATGCCTGGAGATTTTCTGGAAGAGTCTGTGGAAGCCAGGGTTTGGGGAGAGGAGAGGCCTCAGCTGAACAAAATGCCATACAGTCCACCTTCCAAAGCAGCTATTTTCTCGGGGGGGGGGATCTGTTGTCTGGAGTTCAGTTGATATACCTGGTGATCTTCAGGCTCCACCTGGAGGTTGGCTGCCCTAGGCGTAGCAGTCAGTGCTTCAGAGCAGGGTCTGCTAGATGCAGGTTCTTGCTGTAGAAGCTGAGTGGGTGATTTTGGACCAGTCACAGACTTTCAGCCTAACCTACCTCACAGGGTTGTTGTGCAAGTCAAAAATGGGAGAGGAGAATGATGTAAGCTGCTTTGGTCCCCATCAGAGAAAGACTACTTTTCCTCCTGTGAAACCATTGTTGCCAATTTCCAGGTGAAGGCTGGAGATCACGCAGAATTACAACTGTTCTCCAGATGGCAGAGATCAGTTCCCCTGGAGAAAATGGTGAACTCTGTGGCAGTTAGGGCTTCAGAGCACAGAAAATGGTGGACTCTGTGGCAGTCAGGGCTTCAGAACACGGAGGAGGCTGCAGGTGTGTGTGTGTGTGGGAAATGGAAAGCTGAAGAGAGGGGTGGAAATCACTCAGAATTACAACTGATCTCCAGGAGGGAGCGGGGAGGAGATGCAAAGCTGAAATCAGAGGGGTAGATAATGGCAGGTTGATGTTTGGCTGGAAAGGAGATAGGGTTGCCAACTCCAGGTGTCAGTACGAGGGTTCAAATAAATGACACAACACAGAGATCTGCCAAAGCTCTCTGACTAAGTTCCTAGTTCTCTCTCGAACTGGATGTCAGCAGTGTTTTATTAGAGCAGGCTCACACTTTTTCCTCCCACTTTCCCCTGTATATTGAAACAGCTCCTAACAGAAGACTCTAAACTAGGATCACAGTATGTTCTTAACAGAATGTTCTTTACTCACAGCTCATCTTATCTTGCCCGACTATAGCCAAGTTTATACTCTCAGCAAACTCAGTGAACCCATCAGGCTTTGTGCACTAATATCCAATCTTCCTGTGGAAACATTGACATTCCTGGCATGCCTCGCAGAAAATCACCGTTCCCACATTCAGGTTGGGAAATTCATGGAGATTTGAAGGGTAGACCCTGGAGAGGGTGAGGTTTGAGGAGGGGTGGGGCCTCAGAGAGGTACAATGCCATAGACTCCACCCTCCAAATCAGCCATTTCTTCCTGGGTAACAATTTTTGCCAATCTCCAGGTGAGGGCTGGAGATCACTGAAAATTACAAGTGCTCTTCAGGTAGCAGAGATCAGTTCCTCTGGAGAAAATGGTGGACTCTGTGTCATTATACCCTGCTGAAGTTGCCACAGCACATTGACGCTGAGTACCCAAGGCCTTGGTACTCTCCCAGAGTCTTTTTCTAGAGCTCGTTGTATTTATTTCCACCACGGGCCTTATTCCTAGTATAATATAATGCAGTCAGCAATCCTTCAGGCATGCATGTTCATACACAGAAAATTGGGAATCCTAGTTTCTTCTACACACACCAACACATACACATATTGGCCTGTCATTGCTGCATTCTGCTTGGCAGCTAGTCACATAAATAAAGATTATTATTTTTTTGGTGCACACCCTTCATAGAAACCCCAGTCTTCTGTGGTCTCCCATCCAAGAACTGATTGTGATAGACCCTCCTTAACTCTCAGTCTTTGATGAACCTGGGCTAAGCTGGGCTTTTGGGGCTGCTGATTATTTTTAAAAGTCTTCATTTTTTTTTTAAAAAAGAAGTCTTACAGATTGGTTTTCATTTGAGCCTGTGTCATCAAGGTTATTTCATGCACACGTATTCTCACACAGTGTTATGGGAACCATAGTTTCCCATCTCTATCAGTTAATTACCGGACTGAACCCACTATGACTCTTGTGAAGAATTAATTCTACCTACTCTGCAGATGCAAACATACCTGCAAGGCAGAAGGAATTGAAACTCCACCACCACTAGGAAATGAAACCACTGGCACAAGTGGGGAGGAGCTGTGACTCAGTGAGAGAGCATCTGCTTTGCATGCAGAAGGTCTCAGGTTCAGTCCCTGGGATCTCCAGGTAAAAAGGACCTCAGTGTGAGACCCTGGAGAGCCAGTGTCAATCTGAGGAGACAATACTGACCTTTATGGACCATTGGCCTGATTCAGTATGCCACTTCATGTACGTTCATGTATGTTCAAATTTTGCGCAGATACAAAGCTGCTTGGCAGTTGTCTGATTCAGATGTTGGCAAATCAAGAATATCTGAGACTTGGCCAGGAGCAATCGTGGCTGTCAAACACTTGCCACACCCGTAGATAGATCAAGATAGGTAGCCATGTTTGTCTGTAGCAGTAGAAAAGAGCTCCAGTAGCTCTTTAGAGACTAAGACTTAGGTCGAATCTGCATTTGTCTTTCCCACTGGTGTCCCAGCCTTCTGACTCTGTCTTCAAAAAAACTGTCTACATTTGCTTTCGTTTTCAAACTTCAACTGCACAAGTATACTTTTGCATGTCCGCATATGTTTATTGCCCTCTCATTGTGGCTCCATTGTAATTGTGCCTCTGCACTGCTTTAAATGAATCTTCTCCAGACACCATTCAAACAAGCATAGAGAAAGACGGTGTCACAGCAGCACGAAACTAATTTAAAAATGCAAATGCAGATTTGACCTTAGAGACGAACAAAATTTGTGGCAGGGTATGAGCTTTTTCATGCAACAAACATGAAGTTGAGCAAACTTCAGAGGACGGCGGAAGACCAGAAGGCCTGGCCTGATCTGGTCCATGGGGTCGCGAAGAGTCGGACTCGACTGTGAGACTGAACAACAACATGAGCTTTTTGAAGTGAGCAGTGACTCACAAAAGTGAGCAGTGACTTGCCATTCTCACAAAAGTTCACACCCTGCCACAAATTTTGTTAGTCTTTAAGGTGCTACTGGACTCTTGCTCTTTTCTACTTAACTCACATATTCACTGTGAAGTTTACAGTGTGTCTCTTTGTTGCATTTGATTCCTGCACTTCCTCTATCAAGTTCATAGTTGCAGATTTGCTTCACAACATTCCTGTGAGATAGTTTTACCCTTAGGCATCCCTTTCCATTAAGGGAGGAGTCTCACTCCACCAGAAAGATAATTCTCATCTCTTAGCAGGAAGGAGTCTTTGGAGTCAATAGTATGAGTTGCCCGTGGCTATTCAGGGAGCTTCACGGCTGAAAAAAGGGTTTCCCAGAATCGATTCCACCAAACTAATGAGCATTACACATCACAGTATAAAACCTAAATATTCCAAACCTACCAATCTTACTCGTTCTAACTGTTCATTCTGCTGAAGGAAAGCAGTAAATACATTTTTATGCATCATTACTTACCTTGTCTCTCTGTAAATATGAATTATTATTGGTGGCAATGTTGTCTCTTCTGGGGAGCAAAGCTGTGTGTGAAATCAACATTTACTACTGGCATTTCCTCATAAAAAATCTATAATTCTGCCAAACCTACTCATAAATTGGTGGTTTCATTAACTTTATTAATGCACTTTATTCATAATAATGAATACTCTGTTTGCATTAGAATGTTTTCACGTTTTCAAGGGCGAATCCTAGGGCTTGTGTGAAGCGACAACTCAGCTTCATGCACACACAAAAGCTTTATGTTAGAGTGAAAAATACACCCCTCTGAACACACACACACACAGAAAAATACAGTGGAAGAAATACCATGAGAGGCAGGATAGAAAGGAATACAGAGATAGAGCCGATTCATTTCACAAAGGTTAACGGGGAACTGGAGAGCCAGAAACATTGGCTTGGAGGCACATTTAACTTCTGAGGCCAGTTCTTATATATCTTAGATATCCAGAGCTGTCACTTACCTTTGTAACCAGAAGGCAAACTTCCTCACAAGCCTGGCATTTTAGCACCTTTATTACAGACTTACATAAATATCATAAGCTCTGTTTCTATAGTGGAACAATTCCTAGTTCAACAGGATTCACTCCTGGTTGGATTCTAACTGGCCATTGGCTCAAGTTAGGGATGAGTCGATCCATTTGGGTTTGCCTTGCCATTCTTGTTGTACTCATTGATGCATGGTAGGCAATCAATTCATCCAGATTTCCCCTTACCCCCTCCCCACCAAATTTGAATATTTATTTCATTCTCCTATTCTATATAACATTTCATATGTAGTTGGTTGAATTCAGTCATACACTTTCCCAAGGTCGCATGTGGTTATGGGAGGCCTTTTGGGGGGTAAGGAGGATGGGAATCACAAGATATTTTTCACCATCTGCTTCTCAGCCTAGACAACCTATAAATAAGAACATAAGAGGTGCTCTGCTGAATCAGACCATGTCATCCAGCATCTTGCTTCATCCAGTGTCCAACTGGTTGCCCTAGGAGCTATGGTCTCCCTTGATGTCACTTGGAATTCAGAGGTTTGCTGCTTCTGAAGAAGGAGGTTCCATTTACTTATTTGGCCTAGTAGCATTTCATGAACCTGACCTCTATTATTCAAATCCCTTGTAAAAATCCATATGTCATAGTGGCTATCACTCTCTACATCCACTGAACCCCACAATTAAGTTAATCTGAAAGAAACATATTTTAGGTTGTTCTTTGCATTGTTTTCCAGTTTTGAAATCCTAGTCCTAATACATTGCTTATTGGATGTTTTATGATCCCTGACTGAATTGTCCCCCCCCCAGTGGGCTGTTGGCCTGGAGGGGCTGCCCTCTGCCAGAGCCACTCCTGCCAAAAGAGAGGGGCAGGTGTTACACTCCAGTCAGGGAAAAGACAGGATATATAGAAAATTATGAGTTTTTATTTAAAAAATCTTAAGAATACACAAAATATGAAGTACTTTCAAAACCCAAATCACTTCAGCACTGAAGTCTGCTAACTGCCATCTCTAAGTGTCATCTTCATTACCCAGAATGCCACATGTTTTAGTCATAAAGGTACAGTAGCATATAAGCATACTGTAAGCATACAGTAGCATACAGTAGCATCTGGGAAAGATTGAAGGTCAAAGAAGACGGGGACGGCAAAGGATGAGATGGTTAGACAGTGTCATTGATGCAACGAACATGAAATCGAGTGAACTTCAGAGGACAGCAGAAGACAGGAGGGCCTGACATGACTTGGTCTATGGGGTCGCGAAGAGTCAGACTCGACTGTGCGACTGAACAACAACAAAGCATATAAACAATCGAACATAAAATGTACATCAGCTTTAACTGTCTGTCATACAGGCTCAAGCCCCTGCTGCTGTAAGCTGGAGGTGCAGAAAAGGAGGTGCCCAGCTCCAAATCCCCCTGGCCTGGTGAAGGAGGGGCCAGACCTGCCTCATCCCACCCAGTCAGCAGCTTGGCTAGGTACGTTTTGCTGGCGGATGGCTGGATATGCTCTCTTTCCATCCTTTGGGGAAGCGCAGGGCCAGGGCAGGGTGGGGGTGGGTCCTTTTCCATAGCCATCTCCCCCTCCCCAATCTACCCTTGCAAATAAATATATTAACTAATCATTTTGTAGGTGGAGGAATGAGGGGAACTTTTTTTTTAAAAAAAGCCCATTTCAATATGCCATACTGGTGAGTGGACAAATGAAATTCGACTGAGTAATTTGTCAGAAGAGAACTTTATGAGCCTCCCTAGCTCAAATGTACTATGACAGATAGATACATAGATAGATGGATTTAGAATGAGCCAACTTTAGCTGAGCTGAATGTTCATATGTTGTTTCTTATCATATTGAAATTGTCGTTTTGACAGAAGAGAATCATTTGTCAACCAGAGTTTCAAATTACACAAAAATGGAAACTTACGATCTTATCCTGCATGGGCCAAGTTGCCAACTGTGGACAGATACCCATACGACTGAATGAAACCCTGTTTCTTCTCTGCCCTTCCCCTTTGGTGCATGTGTGTGTTCACACAATAGGCCACTACAGAGAATAGTATCTCTGTCTGTACCTCCCATATCCCCATCCAGTTCTTCCCTTCCACACAAGCAAGATAATTCATGTAATATGACTGATTGCCAAACTAGACGTGATGGCATCCTCATGGTCACTACAAGGATGTCACCACCAAAAAGGAGGGGGAGGAGGAGATTGGATTTATACTCCACCCTTCATTACTCACAGGAATCTCCTTTCCCTTCCCCTCCGCACAACAGACACCCTATGAGGTAGGTGGGACTGAGAGAGCTCTTACACAAACTGCTCATGAGAGAACAGCTCTGAAATAACTTGTAACAGACCCAAGGTCACACCAGCAGCTGAATGTGGAGGATTGAGAAATCAAACCCGGTTCTCCCAGATTAGAGTCCACGCTCCTAACCACTACACCAAACTGGCCATCTAAAAGCGCGGTGGGGGCCCTATCCTGATCAGTCCCACAGCGGCAAGGCACTCTTGTTCCCTCCAACACCTTTCCAAGTGCCAAAACAGCCATGGGTAAGGTTGCCAGCTCCAGGATGGGAAGTTTCTGGGATGGATTCTGGAGAAGGCGGTGTTCAGGGAGAGACCTCAATGGAATAGAGTGCCATAGAGTCCACCCTCCAAAGCAGCCAGTTTCTTCAGGGAAAGTGATCTATGGAGATCAGCTGTAATTCCAGGAGACCTCCAGACCCACCCCCTGGAGTTTGACAACCCTAGTCCAGAGAGCAGACATTTCAGCACCTGTTGAGGGGGGAGCACCTCAGCCTGCAATACTACAGGCTCAATCAGGATCAGGCCTTTGAGGCATTTCTAAATGACTTTAGAATGGTGGAGGTGTCCTCCTGGTAGCCATGAGGACCCCGTGATGTCTAGTTTGGTCCTTAGTAGAGGGAGCGTGCTGACTGGCATCCATGCACAGACCTACCTGGATGTGTTGCTTACCTGTCTACACAAGTGTACCTGCTAAACAGGAAGAGAGAAACATGGCTCTGTTTGAGATCCCTTCACATCTCCGCAGTGCATCCACATAGAGAAGGATTGTCCCTGAAGTGTTTTGTCTTTTTCTCCAGATCCGGAGCTCTTTTTTAAAACAGCCGTGAACAAAATACAAGAACCTAAATAGTTACATTCAATTCAGCTAAGAACAAAAATACTGAGATTCTTCACATTACTATGTTTCAAGGCTGATCTGTTAGCAAAAAGAATTTCCCCCCCAAATGCCTTGAACTGGAGAACAATGTACAGTAATGCTCGGAATATGATGAATTTACATGAAGCAATTTGGAAAATCTGGTCCTCATGAAAAGGCAAAGCCACTTACGGAAAACTGAAACGCCAAACATGCAATGTTTGAGCACCCCTGAAATATAACTCAAGGCAAGGGAGAAGTTCCACCCCCACTCACCAGCTCCGTGTCAAGTCATTTAGGAATTCCAAAGCACTTGGAGTGCCTCCAAAGCACAATCCACCATGGATAAACCTTTTCCTGAACTTGGAGATAAGGTGATTATTAGGAAAAGGATTGAAAATAAAACAGTCAGCACTGTAATGTCCCTGTGTAGATTCGTGGTGCATCTCACAGGGATAACTCTGTACTGTTCTGGTTGCCACATCTCTAAGAAGATATTGCAGAGCTGGAAGTGCAGAAGAGGGCAAGCAAGATTATTAAGGGGTTGGGGGACCATTCCTCCAAAGGAAAGGCTAAAGAGGCTGGGACTTTTCAGTTTTGAAAAAAGATTACATAGGGGAGACATTGTATAGAGGTTTATAAAACTACACGTGAGGTGGAGAAAGTGAACAGAAAGAACTTTTCCCTCCTCCCCCATCATGCTAGAACTTCGGGGCCTACAGTGAAGTTGATAGATCATTAAGAATGGAAAGAAGGAAGTACATTTTTATTCAAGGAGTAATTAAAGTATGGAATTCACTGCCACCACATGGAATGATGGTCACTGTGAAGAAATGCATTTTTTCCTTTGGAGGTCTGAAATGAGCAAAACCTTCACTCTGAATTTTTTTTTTTAAATTCCCCCTCTGGGCAGAGAGCAGGCCAGAAGGGGGGAGGTCAGTTCAATTGCTTCCCAGATTTACCTCAGCTCATCTTCATACAAACATTAATAGATCTAGCAGGAGAGATAATGGGTGGGTCAAGGTCTTCCCCTTCTCCAAGCAGGGAACAGAGATTTTGAGGACTTTAGACTAGAATGGATCCAGGAATGATCTCCAGGAAGAAGCTCTAGGAAAAGCTTCTCTGACCTGGCCTGATGTGGTCAGTGGGTGGGGAAAAGAGATATGATAAAGAGGTGCAGCAGGAAGGAGACTTCTTTTGTGCTGGGTCCATCAGGGCAGACAGAACTCTTAACTGAGGTCTGGAGGAGGCAGCCATTAACCATGTGCTGCCCTAGAGAGCTACAGAAAGCTCCAAGGTAATACAGAAAACTCCAAAGTAACGACAACTCTGTAGAGTTCTGTAACTTCCTACTATGATTTGTACTAGAGGAATGTTGTTATATTGGACAGACTATTTTAAAAGGAGTGCTAGAGGAAGGAAGTCAGCTCCAGGTGCACACAAGGCAGTAAACTTGGCAGTGGGAGACACAGAGGGAAGACTTCAGAACTTGAGAGGGAAGCAAGGAGCCCTGTACTTCCCAGTGGGCAATTCCTACAAAGATCAGGTGGTGGCGGCAAGCTACGTGGGAGAGAAAGTAAAGCCTTTCCAGGTATTGGGAAAACTTTGGAAGGCAGGGCAGAATAGGGCTTGCAGGCCAGAGCAGCCCCGTTCTGCCACAGCCATGAGTTTATGTGAGATTTAAAAGAGGATTAGACAGATTCATAGCATTACATTGATGCCTACTAGCTTTTGCAGCTAAAGGGAACCTCCATATTCAGAGGCAGTAAACCTTTGAATGTCAGTGCTAGGAGACACTATGAAAGAGTATGCCTAGATGGACCACTGGTCTGATCCAGTAGCAATCTTCTTCCTATGTTTTTAAAATCAAAAATAGGGATGCTGCGAATTTCACCACTAACGCATCACAAGTCGAACTTACCATGATTCAAGGTGTCAGTAAGATTTCATTCTATCAACCAATCTGTTTGGTCTGCAGTCAGCTGCAAACAGGGTGTCAGGTCCTTCCTGGCAACCTGCAGAAGATGTGGGGGACATACCAGGAGTGGGGGGGGAGCTGAGTTGATGTAATTGGTGATGTGTCTATATCACTTCCAGTGAGCACTGGAAGTGATGTCATTGCACTGCAATGTCATGTAAAGGCTCTGGTATTTGGGCAAAAGCTCTATGGTAAAAATGACTCCTACCATAGAGTTTTTGCCGAAATACCAGAGTGTTGCCTGAGTGATGATGCCACTTCCTGTGCACACCGGAAGTGACATCACCAGCCACATCTTCTGGGACTTACTATTTCTCTAGGTAAGTCCACCCTACTGGACAGTTGATCGGTGGTGGGGTGGGGTCTGGCAACAGGGTAACCCCATTTCCACCAGGGAGGCTGGGAACCCTAGCTACAAATGCCTACTTAACTAGTCTGACACTCCACTGCACTGGTGCTGAGGCCTTATGTGCAAACTAGAAGTATGCATAATTGACTCTGTTGAAGGAATGAGGAAGGCCAAATCCAGTTTATGAAGGCTGAAACAATAGCTGGCAGAATAAATCTGACTCCAGAATAATGAACTGGTTTTCAAGAAAAAACAGTCTGACAAATATGAACAAATGCCAGAACCATCCACCCATCCCTAATCAATATGTTTTCCTGGAAAAGGTAATGTTCTAATTTAGAGGCAGCTTGATTTTATATTGCAAAACAGACACTCAAAACATGATAGCATCATTCTGAAAAAACCCTCATTCATTCCCATGTTCTCTTTCACCTTTCACTGTATTCTACAGCATCTGCTTTGGAAGAGAGAAACTTAGATTCTCGACGACAATTGACATCTGGCTATGTGCAGCTTCATCTCCTGCCACCACTTGAATGTATATGCCACCATTACTCTCTAATGACATCAAGCTGCTAAGCCAACCGTTGCTACCAAAATTAACAATATTTGCATGAAGCTTCTCAATGTGGAGTGGTGATATTGGACATGGAAACATCTTCTGATCAAACAAAATTAAGTCCCAATTATATCAGTGGCACTTCCAAAGGAACTGTGCATAGGACCTCACCAGTGCATAGGACCTCTAACTTCATAGTTCTGTCTTAAGATCGACACAGCAGGTTGTGATTTGGGTACTTCCACCCACAGTCACTGGGAAACACAAATAACAGCTGTAAGATAAAGGTAAAAATAATGAATCCTGTGCTGAGGGAGGCTTGTCTACTTGACTACAAGGAGGTGCACTTCGTCCATGACTTTTCACTCATTGGGGGTCAGTTGAAGACAGATTTATTTAGGGCTTCATTTGACTAATTCTCTTTTTATTTACTGGCAGTGCTAATTGGAGATTTAAAATGTGGTATTTTATGATTTTTTAATTAAAAAAACAAATGTTTTTATTTATATTGTAAGCCACCCTGAGTTCTACAAGGCAGAATGGTAGCTGTGATGGACTGCACTTTTAAAATCTTATAAGTGCTGTACAAACAGCTGAAGGATTGTGAAAGGTTTGGTGTAGTGGCTAAGTGTGCGGACTCTAATCTGGGAGAACCGAGTTTGATTCCCCACTCCTTCACTTGCACCTGCTGGATGACCTTGGGCAAGCCATAGTTCTGGCACAGCTGTTCTTGAAAAAGAGCTATATCTGTCAGAGCTCTCTCAGCCCCACATACCTCACAGGGTGTCTCTTGCGGGGAGGGGAAGGGAGTTTGTAAGCCACTCTGAGACACCTTTGGGTAGTGAAGGGCGAGGTATAAATCCAATCTCCTCCTCCTCCTTCACTTTGAGTGAATGAGGATTTATCCATAGAAGCTGTTCCACCATAATGTTAGGCAAGGATTCAGTGTTCAAGACATGGAGAAAATCCCAGTGTCTTCAAGTGGAGTCGGACAGGGGCCTTTTGAAATTCTACCTTGTTTCTCCCCAAGGAGTTTCAATACAAGAAGGAGATGGTGGACTGCTGAATATAAATGTTTGTTAATGAAAAACGTGAAGTGTATCGAGTCTCTGGGCTTAATCAAGCCAGTAATTAAATGATTCATTTGCTTTTCTTTTATTCAGTTACTTTAGCACTTCCTCCCCCTTGCTGTTAATCATAGAGCAAGTGCCAGCGTTGCATCTGAATGGCTCCTCTCCCTTTTCACACTTGGATTCTAATACTTTCTCTACGTGTACAGCTTGCCATTTCCATGCCCTGCAAAGGAATGTACATGGCCAGGTTTGCCTTTGCAAATGAGTCTTACGTTCTCCTTACAGAGCAGGGGTAACATTGCCTGCTGGGAATCCACAGGACTGATTAAGGCCAGTGGAAGGCCACTGGAATACATAGACAGTGTGCTGTAGTGGTTAAAGTGTTGCACTAGGAACTGGAAGACCCAGGTTCAAATCTCCATTATTCCCTGGAAACTCACTGAATGACTTTGAGCTGCTCACTGTCTTGCAGCCTAACCTACCTGGCACAAGGCTGTTGTAGGAATAATATGAAGGCGAGGAGAATGATGTTGTAAGTTCCCCCTAGGTAAAGGTAAAGGTTCCCTTGCTCGAAAGCCAGTCGAATCCGACTCTAGGGTTGCGGTGCTCATCTCCGTTTCAAAGCCGAAGAGCCAGCGCTGTCCAAAGACGTTTCCGTGGTCATGTGGCCGGCATGACTAAACACCAAGGTGCACGGAACGCTGTTACCTTCCCACCGAAGTGTTACCTATTTATCTACTTGCAATGTCTTGCTTTCGAACTGCTAGGTTGGCAGGAGCTGGAACTAGAGATGGGAGCTCACTCCATCATGCGGCACCCGGGTCTCGAACTGCTGAACTACTGACCTTCCACAGCCTGCAGTTCGGCGTCTTAACCACTTGAGCCACCACAGCTCCAAGCAAGGGCGTAGACTTTCCAATTTCCCGGGGGGGGCTGGGGCTGGGCCAGAGGCATTGCTAAGTCATTAAAAGAACTGGGACCCAATGACATCATAGGGAGGAGCTAGTGATATCACAGGCATGGTTACTATCTATGGAGGTGGACCCATGTGGGATTTAGGGATGGGCTCCCCACAAATTTAGGGAGGCCTGGGAACCGCCCTAGCAATGTCCCTGGGCTGGGCTAACCCCAGGAACAGTTGCCTTCTTAGCACACTGCTTAGAAACTTAGAAAGCCCCCCACACACCCCACACTGGAATAAGAACATAATATCAGGCCATACCACATTGCAATAAAGCCCCTACAACTGTATACAGAAATACTGAGCTTCCCTACCATTTGCCACAAGAAGAAGAAGAGATTGGATTTATACCCCAGAGAATTCTGACAGAAACTGCTCTTTTTCAAGAACGGCTGTGCCAGAGCTTGTGACTGACCCAAGGTCACATCAGCAGGTGCAAGTGGAGGAGTGGGGAACCAAACCCGGTTCTCCCAGATTAGAGTCTGCACACTTAACCACTACACCAAACCACGACACAACCAGGATCAAGACTCCTAAGTGGACCAACAGACAGGCATACACTTGTTTGAGAAACTGAGTATTACAGTACAACACCCCTGGAACATTA
>NW_015172571.1:716417-716526 GCF_001447785.1 Gekko japonicus
CTAGGGCTGGTCCTGCATACATGCAGCTGGGATGAATCTGAATTAGCATTACAGAGTGCTCAAGGGTAAAATCTGTAGGACTCGCCTTGTGTCCTCAGAACAAGATGCT
>NW_015172571.1:718012-724288 GCF_001447785.1 Gekko japonicus
CCTTCTTCTTCTGCTCTAGGATACTGTACTCCACTTAGCTCTCTCCTCTCCCCAGGCTCAACTCCTGCCCCCCCAAATCTCGAGGAATTCCCCAATCCGAAACTGGCAACCCTAATTCCCTGCCATGGCATGGCTGGCGCAGCAAGGGGGTTCAAAGGGGGCAGTGTCGGTTTGCAAAGCCCCTCTTCATGGAAGCCAGGAGGAAGACGCAAAACAAGAGTGGTGGTGGGGGAGGTCTCACCCAGCATTGCAAGCGTGCGGAGGCAAAACCTCGCCGGGAGGGGAGGGGGGAGCAATGATCCCTCTGTGGAGTCTTGTGAACAAAAATTCTACTTTGTGAGCTGCTGGCATTAAAGTTAGAGAGCGATTTGGCTGCTGCATCGATCAGTTTGCTCTGGAGTCATCCAGAGGCTAAAAAACTGTTGAGCTAGCTCACGCTCACTCAGCTTAGAGGGAACACTGGAGAGGCGCTGCGCTTGTTGGCTCCCCGGGGCGCGCAAAGGGCTTGGGCTGGAGGGGACTGTCTAGTGCCTCCCATCATTTCCTCGCCCCCACCCTGGCCGCCCACTCACCAGAGCTCCCCCGACCAGCAGGAGAGCAACTCCCCCTAACAGCAGCCGCAGACTGTGCTGGGCTGCGCTCATCGCCGGAGCCTCTCCGCGGGGCACGGGGAGGAGTTTGCACAGAGCTCTGGCCTCGTCCGCTCCTCCAGCGACCCTTTTGCAGCAGAGCTACACGGAGCAATTGCTTTGCCTGCGGGGACGGGGAGCGTTGCGGAGTCAGCCTGAAAGTGTTCCCCAGGCCCTGGGAGATGCACACTGAAAGCACCTCAATCGGGGGAATGGTTTGCCGGTGCCTGCTGGTGCCAACGGGTGGCTGGGCGGGGAAGGGAGCCTCATGCCTCCGCCTGCTGGGCTCTTCCAAGCGAGTCCCGGCCCGCTCCCCGCCCGGCGCCATCTTCGTACTCTAGCCAAGCCACCGCGCTGAGGGAAGGAGGGAGGGGAGTGGAGGGAGGAGGGAGAAGCGCCCCCCGGGGGAGGCTGAGCCCCTTCCTGAAAAGTTCGGGAGGGTCTGACGCTCCTCAGCCCCCCTGCAGTTTACGCGCCTGGGCGCCATCTTCGTACTCTAGCCAAGCCACCGCGCTGAGGGAAGGAGGGAGGGGAGTGGAGGGAGGAGGGAGAAGCGCCCCCCGGGGGAGGCTGAGCCCCTTCCTGAAAAGTTCGGGAGGGTCTGACGCTCCTCAGCCCCCCTGTAGATTACGCGCCTGGCTCCAAGTTCCCCCTATTGGGGGAGAAGAGATGGGGGGGAAGGTGCTGTGAAGTCACAGCTGATTTATGACAGCCCCATAGAGTTTTCAAGGCAAGAAATTAAATTGAAAGGTAAAATTAAGAGGCGTAGAAGCTCAGGAATTCCCTTAATCAGAACACAGGATCTCATTCTTTGAATAGCAGCACCCATACATTTAAAAAGCATATTGTTTGAAATTTGTGGGAGAAATCATGGCCTCAAATGTTTCCTTCTGAGGAGAAACAGAGTGAGGTTCTTTCTGAACCCCCCCCCCCAGTGTTGCCAACTCCAGGTTGTGAAATTCCTGGGATTATGAGGGTGTGTGGAGCCTGGGGAGGGTGGGTTTTGAGGAGGGAAGTGACCTCAGTAGGGTATAATGCCATAGAGTCCACCCTCCAAACCAGTCATTTGGTACAGGGGAACTGGTCTCTGTAGTAGCGTTGCCAGGTGAGGCTGACAAGCCAGCAGGGGACTTTCCAGGAGCCTTCTGGAGAGGAGAGGGGAGGGAAGAAGCAGGATTGAAGTCCAAAAGGAGTCCTGGCTGTCACATTTAAAGTGACCATGTTCCTTTTAAATCCCTCCATTAGAAATAACGGAGGATGGGGGGATTGGGGGCTCATAGAATCACACCCCCTGGTCCAGTATATTTTTTAAACGGGGGGGGGGGTAGGAGAAGCATCAGATGCTATGCTGAAAATATGGTGCCTCTACCTCAAAAAATATGGCCTCCCCAGAGCCCCAGATACCCACAGATCGATTCTCCATTATACCCTATGGGGAGTGCCCAGTGGACATTTCCCCCCCCCCCGCTTTCTGATAACCCTGAAGCAGGGGGGGGGCCTCCAAACTAGGGGATCCTCTGCCCTCAACTGGGGATTGGCAATCCTAATCTGTAGTCTGGAGATTACTTGAAATTCTGGGTCCCACTTGGAAGTTGGCAACTATATTCTCCCTTTCTGCTGTAGACTCTAAATTTGCTCCCCGTGATGTTCCTTCAGGCCCTCTCAACCTAGGTGTACAGTGTGTATACAAAAGGCTTCAACTACTGAGTCTCTGCTCACACTGCTTAGTATGCAACCCTATGTGTTGGTATACTTTTAGCATGGGATTTAAAGAATGCCCGCTTGTGTAAATGATCTCAGCCACACCCCTTAGAAATATGGGGTTGGATCCTGCCAATTCACTCTGCAACAGGTGGTGCCTTCTCGCAGAGCAAGGAGCTGTCTCCCAATGCATTAGCCTCTTGCGTAAAGGGAAGGATCCTTGAAATGGAGGAAAGTGCTGTTGTTTAGGGTTGCCACCCTCCAAGTGGGTCCTGAAAATCTTCTGGAATGGCAAGAGATTTCCAGACAACTGAAATCAGTTCCCCTGGAGAAAATGGCTGCTTTGGAGAGTGGACTCTATGGCATTACACCCCAACTGAAGTCCCTCCCCTGTCAAAACGATGCTTTCCCCAGGATCCACTCCCAAATCTCCAGGAATGGCCCAGCCCCGAGTTGGTAGCCCTTGGATCCAGCCCATGGATACGAGAAGTACAAGAAAGTGCAAAAGACAAGGAAGTGCAGAGGCACTGCTGTTTGTCAGTTGGCTAGACGAACCTTGAGGAAGAGATACCATTTTGTTTTTTTAATTTTACCTCTGTTTTTGCTTATTTGCTAGTTCATTTTACCTCCATCCTCTTTAGGCAGGGGTAATTGCCTCAGTGTTTTTGAACTGTTTTTCTAATTAGGTGTGTCATCTGGCTCAGCTTGTGGGTTCTGAAGGGGAAGGTGAGTCTTAATTATTAACGACACTCATTTAGCCATTTAATTGAATTTATTTTATTCCGTAGTGGGAACAAGCTTCAATATAACAGCCAGTAATCACTACTATCAAACTATAAATAATACTTATGAAACTCATAAGAAATGAGTAGGAAAAAGAGATTACCCATTTGATCCTAAATTACCTGCAAATAAGCAATCTAAGGTGGATGCATTTCTGGAATTTGGTGTCAAAACCAAAGACTGATTCTTTGATCTTAGTAACGAGTGCCCTGTTCCAGAAGGGAATGAGCCACAAGATAATGTTTCTGCTCCAGCCTCAAATTTAAGTTTTATCTCAGGTATTTCAGTTTCTCACAAGGAAGAAAAAAGATTTGCTGTCACACAGAGATACTCTAAAACTCCTGGCATCTCAAACCTTCTTAATTGCAGTAGAAAAGAGCAAGAGATATCTGAAAAAGCGAACAGTAACTCACGAAAGCTCATACCCTGCCACAAATCTGGATCTATCTTCTTGGCTGCAGATAAATTTGGGTGGGTAGCAGCGTTGGTCTGAAGGAACGGAATAAAGTTTGAGTTCAGTGGCACCTTTAAGACCAACACAGTTTAATTCTGGGTATTAGCTTTTGTGTGCATGCACACTTCTTCAGATACACTGAAACAAGACTTCCTTAACCATTACGTATGGGTAAAGAGAGGGTGGGGGGTTGGTTGTCAGGAAGGGCTAATTACAGTCAAGATGTATAAGTAACTGAGTGATAAGTAAGGCTAAGATTGGATTAAAGCAGTTGGCAAGACCTGTGAATAGCAGCAAATTAGCATACAGATAATAAAAGAGTTAACAGATGTGAGAACCAGGTTTGAATCCAATAGAACCTTTAAGACCAACAAAATGTAATTCTGGGTATAAGTGAGAACTGAGTGACTTCACATGTGCAGTGAGATAAGAACCCAATATCTCTGTAAAGCCCTGGGGGTTCCATTGTCCTCAGCTTTGTAATAACTTGTAATTCAGCAATCTCCTGTTCCAGTCTGTTCCCGAAGTTCCTTTGCAATAAAACAGTTTCTTTGAGAGCACCCACTGAATATCCTGGAAAATTGAAGTGTTCTCCTACAGGTTTCTCAATTTTGTGATTCTTGAGGTCAGATTTGTGTTCATTTATTCTTTGGCATAGGGTTTGACCTGTTTGCCCTATGTAGAGAACTGAAGGGCATTGTTGCCATTTAATGACATATACCGTGTTAGAAGGTCAGCAAGTGAATGTGCTTGTGATGGTGCAATTGATGTTGTTAGGTGCACTGATTGTGTTGCCTGGGTGTATGTGGCAGCAAATTTGGCATCTGGGTTAATTGCAAGTTCTTGTACCAGTGTCCATATTCGAATTAGATGCATTATTGTGGATGAGGGATTGTTTTAAGATTGGGGGGCTGTCTGTGTGCAAGAAAAGTTTTGTCCCCCAGTACGTGTGAAAGAGAACTGTCATTATCCAGTAGAGATTGTAAGTCACTGATGATGCATTGAACTGTTTTGAGTTGAGAGCTCTATGTGACCACTAGTGGTGTTCTGTTATTGTCTCTTTTGGCCCTGTTTTGCAACAGGTTTTCTCTGGGTACCATCTTCATGGCAGACTTGGAGCAACGTTTCCTAAACTTTTACCCACTCACATCTCTCTTATACCTGAGGTACACTGATGACATCTTTATCATCTGGACACATGGTAATGAAGCCCTGGACATATTCCACCAGGCATTCATCAACTTTCACCCCATCATTAACCTGACAATTAATCAATATATGAAAGAAATACATTTTCTGGACACTACTGTAAAAATACACAATGAACACATAGACACTACCTTATACCGGAAACCTACTGACCGACAAACATATCTCCATGCCTCCAGCTACCATCTTAAACATACCAAACAATTCATTGTATACAGCCGGCCTCTACACTACAGCCGCATCTACTCCAATCCTACAGACAGAGATTCTCACCTGAGGGACCAACAGTAAACCTTTTTAGAACTAAAATGTCCACTTGATGAAGTCAAGAAACAGATTAACAAAGCCAGAATGGATTTTTTTCTGATTCTGGAACCAAATAAAATTTCACTGAGCATCTAATTTATACCAGGGTAGGGTAATTGACTGGAGGGGAAGTGGTGCATGAAAAAACAACTGACATGCTTGGATGTTTTCCAAGAGACATTGCTTTGAAGTTTTTTTAAAGGCTTCAGGACCCCCTTAGAGAGAATCATCTTTCGTTAAGCCTTTATAGTTCTCATGTCCCCACTCTAATACTGGCAGGACAACGCTGGCTTCAACTTCATGAGGTTTTCCCCAAAAGGTGTTTTCACCCACCTGATGCGATCCCTTTAATTCCATCTCAAACTCCTCTTAAAACTCCCCTTTAAAAAAACTGCTTCACCTTTACTCCGCCCATCACAATTTGTGTGGTGAAATACTGGCTTCAGACAGCAAGATAAACCCTTGATCAGTTTCTCTCCAGCCAAAGTGGTAGCGAGTTTAGGGTTCCCAAGTACTTACCGCAATTTGGCGGGGGAAACATGCTCCCCGGCCGGACCATTCCTCCCTGTAACACAGCATGCTGTCGCCAGGAAGTGACACTGGGTGATGCTCTGGCAATGGGGCTGAAAACTCGATGGTACCATTGAGGTTTGAGCCCCATTGCCAGAGCGTCACCCAGCATCACTTCCTGGTGACAGCATGGTGCAGCATGTCTGTTGTCCCCGCAGGAATGATCCTGCGAAGACGTCTGTGTCCCCTGCTGAATCACGGTAAGTACTTGGGACGCCTGAGCGAGTTCTACCTTGATTCTCCCAAAACTGCAGTTAAGAAAAGTAGTTACGATAGTTTTTTTGGTTTAAATCCTGTAATATTATTCTCAGTATATCTACCTCCCTCTTCTTGTTCTCGATCAGCTCAACACTGATCAACCTTGGGCCAGATTTTTGATGATATTAAGGGCTGTTTCCCTATTGCCTTTTCTTTTTTTTCATTTTGGCAGGTGACTTTAATACTAGAATAGGGAATTCTGATGATGTTCTTTTAGGAAAACCATTAGGTCCAGACGATGGAAATTTTCTTAACTCTTTCTGGTTTGACAGAGCAATAGGATGGAAACAGATCAGCTTCAGGTGAGCTAGTTCAACCCTAGATCATTGTCTGCTCTTATGTCACCTGATATATATATATATATAT
>NW_015172571.1:724323-809181 GCF_001447785.1 Gekko japonicus
TATATATATATATATATACACACACACACACACATACATACATACATACATACATATACACACACATTTTCCAGATGGTATTCTTTATATGGGGTTTATGGACCTAAAGGGGGCTTTCAGTTCTGTTCCCTGGACTAGATTGTGGGAGAAGCTGCAAGGTACCTCAACTGATAAAAGGTTACCGTGGTTAATGTATCGGTTGCATTCCGATGCTATTGCTCAGGTTCGTTGTGGACAGGGGGAAGTGAGCCATCTGACTCATTCAACCTCGAACGTGGTGTCAGATAGGGTTGCCTGCTGGCTCCATATCTATTTAATTTATACTTAAATGTTCTGTCAAGTCATTTTGATCAATCTTGTTGTCCTCCTTGTCTAGCACACCATAGTATTCCTATTCTGCTATATGCAGATGCAGTCTTGTTATCCTGCACTTATATTGGTTTACAGAGCTCCTTAAAGCTTTTTTCTGACTACTGTTTTCTGACTACTGTTGCAAAGAAGGTTTGACAGCGAACAGTAAAAAGGAATCCTAAAATATACGATTAGCCCTCGAGGCAGGGTGTGTGTGTGAATTAGAACAAGTGAAAGGATTTTCTTATCTTGGAATCTTATTTGTGTCTACTTCAAACTGGACTTTGCATCAAAAGAGCTGTTAGAAACAAAATCAGACCTTGTATTGGGCATACTTTGAGTTTCTTTTGAACAAGAGGAAGGAGATATGTACCAGGGGATATTCCGATTTTTAATCTAAAGGTAATCCCTGTTATTTGATGTGGGGTGGCAATAAAAATTAATGCAGTCATGGAATCTATTTTGCTACTTTTTTACTTCCTTAGAAAGCTGCTAAATATACCACACCATGTTGCTGGTGTGGCTTTGCATACTGAATTTGGTCAGCCATCATTGGAGGCTAGAGCACAGACACTTGCATTTAATCTGCACTTAAAGTTACTTTTCTGCATCAATGGCTATCTAGATTTATTGGAGGATTCTTATCATGGCTTAGGATCATGAACAAGAAATCTTCAGCTATTGGTTCTACCACTGAATCTATCAAGGAATTGGGGCTTGCTGAATCAGTAATTACAATACAAAATGGATTAAGCAGATTGATTTGTTGTTGTTCAGTTGCACAGTCGAGTCCGACTCTTCGCGACCCCATGGACCAGATCACGCCAGGTCTTCCTGTCCTCCGCCGTTCTCTGAAGTTTGCTCAATTTTATGTTCATTGCATCTATGACACTGTCTAACTATCTCATCCTTTGCCGTCCCCGTCTTCTTTGACCTTCAATCTTTCCCAGCATCAGGGTCTTCTCCAGTGAGTGCTCCCTCCTCATTTGGTGGCCAAAGTCTTTGAGCTTCAGTTTCATTATCTGGCCTTCCAGGGAACAGTCAGGGTTGATTTCTTTGAGGATTGACTGAGTTGATCTCCTTGCAGTCCAAGGGACTCTCAAGAGTCTTCTCCAGCACCATAGTTCAAAAGTATCTATTCTTCGGCGCTCGGCCTTCCTTATAGTCCACCTCTCGCAGCCATACATGACTACTGGGAATACCATTGCTTTGACCATGTGGACTTTTGTTGGCAGGGTGATGTCTCTACTTTTTATCATGCTGTTTAGGTTCGCCATCGCTTTTACAGTTGTTCTGTTCTTCATGCTTGATGAGTTTGTTCTTCACAATTTTTATGGAATCCTTCCCCCTGATTCTTTTCCCTCCTATGCTTATCATCTGACCTCACAATGGCTATTCAGTGTTTTTACTCTTGTTAGAATGAATGCCCATTCAACAGTGGTTATGAGAGGCCGCTTTTTGCATCTTCTCTAATCTGATAGAATTTGCTCTTGCTCCCTTGATAAAATAGACTCCGTCTCTCATATTTTATTGGAGTGCTTTCTGTATTCTAATCTAAAATGCCATTTTATTCTACCATGGTTGGTGAATTTCAATGATTTTAATCCAAGCAGGGCGGTCCCCTTCCTACTCTCAAAATCCTAATATAACCTTGGATGTTGCAAAAAAATAATTCCTTTTGTCTTTTGGGAAATAAATAGAGATTATAAATGAAATTTCAGAATGTTATACTGCTCAAGGCATTGAGTTATAGAGCTTTTATTGGACAAAGGAAAGGATTTTTTTTACCAGAAATAACGATCACACCTACAAGCAAAATGTCCGCTTGATTTAGGAATCAGCAGGCAAGGAAGGAACTAAGTTGCTAACAAAATTAATTGCAAGTAGCTGGCTTCTCTCCAAATAAACACCCTTTATCTGTTCATTATCTTAAGTCGCTTCTGTCGCCTCCTAATCAACTCTGCATTCAAAACTTCTGTTTCTCTAGCTGTGTTTAAATTCCTAGGGAGACTGATAGAAACAGTGTTGATACTTAGCAATTGTTTCCTATAAAGAGAAGAGTAATGGAAACAAGGCACATCCCACTGTGTGCCTTAAAAAAGTCACTGTATTTCCTGCCATGCAGTTGTGCGACTCACCAAGGACCGTTGTTCCTTTTTTTCCTTTTGGACATCTGGAGAACAGAGGCACATTGTGACTTTGAGCATAATGTATGCACTGAGGCCCTCTCCCATGTATTATTTATTATAGTTCGGTTCATGCAAAAGAAGCAACTCTTTGTGGCCTGGACAGTTTGGTTTCTCTTCCGTACAGGGGTTTCCACACATGGTGGTTTCTCATGCTTCACATGTGTGTATACCAGAAGATTTGTACAACCCAAATTCTCATTGGTGTTTCTTATGTGATTTGTTGTTCAGTCGCACAGTCGAGTCCGACTCTTCGCGACCCCATGGACCAGCTCCCGCCAGGCCTTACGGTCTTCCGTCGTCCTCTGAAGTGTGCTCAATTTCATGTTCGTTGCATCTATGACACTGTCCAACCATCTCATCCTTTGCCGACCCCGTCTTCTTTGACCTTCAATCTTCCCCAGCATCAGGGTCTTCTCCAGTGAGTGCTCCCTTCTCATTTGGTGGCCAAAGTATTTGAGCTTCATTTTCATTATCTGGCCGTCCAGGGAACAGTCAGGGTTGATTTCTTTGAGGATTGACTGATTTGATCTTCTTGCAGTCCAAGGGACTCTCAAGAGTCTTCTCCAGCACCGTAGTTCAAAAGAATCTATTCTTTGGCGCTCGGCCTTCCTTATAGTCCAACTCTCGCAGCCATACATGACTACTGGGAATACCATTGCTTTGACCATGCTGTATTTTTATGACTAAATCTTAACACCTTCTGTTCTTCTACAACAGCTGTATGGTGGGAAGAGGTTCCTGGGCTATGATATATGTGTCTCAGTTTTGAGGGATATAGGGACAGCCCACTTTCTGCCAATATCTGGCCGCGGCCTGGAGAATTTGCAGAATTACAGCTGATCTGCAGACTGCAGGCATCAGTTTCCCTGGAGAAAATGGCCTGGTGTAGTGATTAAGAGCGGCAGACTCCAATCTGGATAACTGGGTTTGATTCCACTCCTCCACATGAAGCTTGCTGGGTATAAAGTACTGAGACTGAGGCATAGCGTAGTGAATTCAGCTCATACTTTATTAGTTAAATGGAGAACTTGAGATAACTTGCGGATCCCATGGCCCACTCATATTCTCGTTCAAACCACACCCAACACACACACACTCCCGTGATAGGTTATACACAATACTACTTTCCCTCACTGGTTCCCTTTAGGATCCAGACTGGCCGATTGGCGAGTCCTAGGATCCTCTGTTCCTATTGTTGTCGGAAGCGAAGCTCAGCCGGCCACGTGTGAGATCGACCGTGTGTGCAGTCACGCTGGGTATGCAACACTGGGTAACCTTGAGCCAGTCACAGTTCTCTCAGAACTATCTCATCTCCACATACCTCACAGTGTGCCTGTTGTAGGGAGGGAAAGGGAAAGGGAATTGTAGGCCACTTTAAGACTCCTTAAGGTAGAGAAAAGCAGGCTATAAAAAACCTCCTCCTCCTCCTCCTTCTTAAAGTGGATTCTACGGCATTATACATGGCAGAGGTCCCTCCCTTCCTGAAACCTTGCCCTCTCTAGGCTGTATGCCTAAAATATCCAGGAATTTCTGAAGTTGGATTTGGCAATCGTACATCTCATAGAAGGCTCCTGTATGCATAAGAATCCTTGTGAAAGAGGAACAATTGTCCCTTAATATCTGCTTTTGCTAAAGCAATTGTATCCCCATTATCTTTTTTCATATATACAAACCATTGCACACAATATCTGTTTAAAGTTCTCTTAGTCGTATAGTTAGTTGTTCTTTGGACCTGATTTGGGGGGGGGGAAGAGCCTCTTGAAGCGTTCTGCTTCCACCCCCAAACTGGCCCTTTCTGTGAAAACGCGCCTCAAGTTGACACCACCTACCTCGGTGGTTCAACTCCTTGGCGCGCTTCAGGCCGGGCGTTTGATCGCCGGCGCTCCCTTGCGCCGGCTCAACCCCGGCCTGGAGCCGAACTGCGCATGCTCGGGCATGCGCAGTTCAGCCGGCTCCCGTTCGGGACATGTTTTCTCCCCGGCGTTTGATTGCGCCGGGGAGAAAAGGCGGCGCGGCCGGGGGATCTGTGTGATCCCGCCGCGCCGTGTCAACGTTGGCGCGGCTTTTAAAAGCCGCACTTTAAAGGGCTTTTCCCCTGCCGTGTGGCAGGGGCCCAGTATTGGCTATCAGGAACAGTGATATTTGGGGGGGTTTCTGCTTCTTTGCTGTTGCTTGCTGTTATTTTCTTGAAGTTGCTTTAACTTCTTGTTTTTTCTGTTTTGGTACTTTTTGTGCTTTTGGGGCCCCATAGAAATGGACCACCTGATCTAATCTTTTTGACACTTGCTCTTCTGAGGACATCAACAGCAGCTCTGCTGCAAATTTGGTTACTCTATCTTAAAAAAACCCCCAAGGCCCCCCAGACCACCGAATGACTTTCCCATAGGCCATAATGGACCCCCCCCCAAAAAAAAATAGGATTCCTGGATTTTTTTAAAAAGAATCAAAATACCATACCAGTATTGGCTATCAGGAACAGTGATATTTTTTGGATCCAATGTACCCATTTTTTTTAAAAAAAATACATTTTAAAAATACACACCCTATTTAGGTAAGCCAACCTTTTTCTGAGGTGAAGGAATCTGAAATTTACGCTTTAAAACCCCGATCTCCCTAATCAGATTTTTATGACACTTCCAACTCAGGGTGTGTGTGGATGTGATTTTCATTAATTGCATTTTTATTATTTGTTCCAAAAGAGAGCGTTTCTTTTGTTATTGTTGTTGCATTTTCATAATTCTGCTTTATTATTATTTCCCATTGGTTTCCCCTTTTCTCAGGGCAGTAATGTAATGGTTGCCTATCCAAATGGGACAAAACTCTGGGAGGTTGTAGTACACTATGAATACACCTGCCAGACTTCAGACTGATGGAATGAAAGGCACCCAGGTGTAGGGGCTCTTCTACATTCTCATTTTCTTCGCTTGTGTGTCCCTATGGCTTTCTTTTCTTTCTGCAAATCTTTTGCTCCCTCTAGTGGTCAACTAAATATTACATCACTGTATGTCCAGCGTAAAAACCTGCACTTTAAATCTGCAGATTTTCATTCCAGACATATAGCAGTGTAATATTGAATCAACCACTAGAGAGAGCAAAATTCATTTGGTAAAGAAAAGAAAGAAGCAATAGGGAGACATAAGTAAATAAAATGAGAATGCAGAAAAGCCCTATGAGAGAATTAATAGGAAAGGATCCAAACAGTAGCACAGACAGTATTGTGGCCACTTTGTATGAAGAACTGTAGCACAAGGATTGGCAAGGCAAAGGTTTTTGGTGGTACAAGGAGGGTACAACATTGGGGCAGGAAGGCAGCAAAAGGAGGACCTAGCTTGGGTGAGGAATAAGGTTTGGAGAGCAGCAGGCAAACAAGGGAGTACAGACTGAAAGAGAGAATTTGGCCTGGCCCAGCAGACATTAGAAGGAGAGTCCCATATCCTTCAGGACTGGAACACTTCACATGCATATGTAATCCTAGTTGCTACAGCTTGCAGTCAATCAAGAAAGCTCAGAGCCTTTCTCCATCCTCCCTTTAAGGAACTCTGCTTATTAGGAAATTATTGCTTGCCTTGTAAAAGTGCAACCAATAGAAGCAAAGACTGCAATTACAAAAGAAACCAGAACAAAAGGAAAGAAAATCATGTGTGTGCTTTTCTTTATAGGCTATTTAGATGGGGAAATCATTATTTTCACATTAATTACAATAATTACAAAACACTCAATTTGTCTAATTATTGTAATTAATAACAAAAGGAACTCACAAGTCTGAAGTCTAGACAGTACTGAGGGCCAATTTTTCTCTGTTTCTTTCAGTGAATAGCGATTGGCCAGCAAAACCTGCTCAAATTGGTGTTGTATATTACTGATAGCAGAAGGCTTTTTGGAAATATTTGGAACAGTTGGAGCTGAGAAGTTATTGGCGGAAATGGTGCAATAAGTGTGGGATCCAGATGGAAAACAATGTTTAGCAGTGATAGAAGTGCAATTTGATCGTTTCTTTGGATAAATCCTTTTAATTGAATTCTCAACATTGTTCTAATCCAGGGGTGTCAAACTAATTTTTTTAATGAGGGCTGGATCTGACACAAATGTTACTTTGTCGGGCCAGGCCATGTATTCCATAAAATGTAATGCCTGGTACAGGAGATATAAACTTTATAAAGGACACATGCAAACCTAATTAACAATATTATTTTTTACTCAAAATACAAAGAATAGCAATTGATTCCAAGGAATACACAAAAGGCCCAATAAATGTATTTAATGATGAGCAAGACTAGTTTTTTTTTACAAGGGATACCATAAAAGTTGGGGTGTCTTACACTTCCATACAATTTAGCTACTTTTTGTATATATAGCATGTATGCCAATTCTCGCACTGCCTTCTTACAGGTGTCCCTAATCTGCTCTCCCATCTTCTGGTTGCCCAGAACATGAGTGTGTAAGAGAGAAAATGAATTTACAAAATAGGTTCTTTGATAGGTTGCCTCACTCTGTTGGTGGGGGGAGGGAGGGTCTGCATGGCTAGCATTTTGCTTTCTGACTGCCAAATAGGGCTTACATGCCTCTGCTCTCTTTTGGGGGGTGGGGCACATGGAGGGAGCATCAATTAAAGTCATGACGCTCTAGGATTCCCCCCCAAAACTCTATGGTAAAACCACAAAGGCTCAGTGGCTTCCTAACGTATTGTGATCATGCTGCAAAGTTGATCAATGTCACTTTTCTCCTCCATTTCCCACCCACTGATCTCTTGAGTGAGGACAAGGGAGCATCGGTGGGATAACTTCCATCACAAGCGGATAAAAAGAAGAAAAGGTCCCTGCCACACGGCAGGGAATTAGGTGCTAGTACCGCGGCTAAAGTGAGCCGCGGCAAAGTTGGGACGGCGCGGCGGGATCTCACAGATCCCCCGAGCCGCGTCGCAACGCTCCCCGGCACGATCAGATGCCGGGGAGAACGCAGCGGTGGGAAGGGGAGCCTGGCGAACTGCGCATGCTCACACATGCGCAGTTCGGCCAGGAGCCGGGGATGCGCCGGCGCAAGGACGCGCCGGCGATCCCACGGCCAGCGTTGCTGCGGCCCTTCGGAAAGAACCACCTCGGGAGGTGGTTCTTTTTTGCCGTGGAGCAACGCTGGAAGGGACGGAAGCGGGACGGATCCGGCACGCTCCCCAGATGTTGAGGTGGGATCGTGCCGGTTTGCTCCGCCCCCGTTCCGTCCCGCTCCCGGCCCAAATGGGCTCATATGAACGGGGCCAGAGTAGGTTATTATACCCTGCTTTTCTCTACCTTATGGAGTCACAAAGCAGCTTACAGTCGCCTTCCCTTCCTCTCCCCACAACAGGCACCTTGTGAGGCAGGTGGGGCTGAGAGAGCTCGGAGAGAACTGTGACTGGCCCAAGGTCACCCAGCAGGCTTCATGTGGAGGAGTCAGGAATAAAACCCGGTTCTCCATATTAGAGTCCCTTACTCTTAATGGCTATACCAGGCTGGCTTACCATGCAGGTAAGTGGCAACCTGGCTCCCAAAGCTCAGGCTACATTCAGATCTCACAGCAAGCTGAAATTAAACAGAGATCTGTCAGTATAAGGCACAGACAGCTTGTTTCTGTGCTTGCCTAACTTCTCTTCCAGCTTCCTCCTCCTGTTGTGCACAGAACTTAATTAAAAACTACCTAACTTGATCACGTTCTAATGTGCCAAGATGTCAGAATGCTAACTCCTAGGGAAACTGCAATCCTAAACCGGTCTAGTCACACGTAAGTCCCATGTTGTTCAGTGGAGCTTTCTTCTAAGATTTTGTTTACACCCCACAAGCCGTGACCCTAAACTGAGATTAAACCAACTGAGTGCACTGGGATCATGCAACTGACTGGGCTTTAAGGTCTAAACTAGGTTTACTGTATCTCTTCCACAGGCACAACAACTGCTGTATCCCGTAGGAAAACAGCTGAAGAGAGCCAGTTTGGTGTAGTGGTTAAGTGCGCTGACTCTAATCTGAGAGAACTGGGTTTGATTCCCCACTCCTCCACTTGCAGCTGCTGGATGACCTTGGGGAAGCCATAGTTCTGTCAGAGGTGTTCTTGAAAAGAGCAGTTTCTGTCAGTGCTCTCTCAGCCCCACCCACCTCACAGGGTGTCTGTTGTGGGGAGGAGAAGGGGGAGGAGTGTGTAAGCCACTCTGAGACTCCAAGTGAAGGGCGGGGTATAAATCCAATATCATCATCTTCTTCTCCTCCTCCTCCTCCTCCTCGAAGTTCAGACCATCATCAGTATTTGCCTGGGATGACTAAAATCAATGGAACAAATCCATTCTGCCTGCCTTCCGTTCACCCCTACCCAGGGGTCATTTCCTGTGGGAGCGCACAGGAGCGGCGCTCCAGCAGTAAGGAGCCCAGGGGGCAGGCACATGCAACAAGCCCCGCCCCCTGTTCCCAGCAGCCCTCAGTCAGGCCATGAGGAGCAAGAAGCAGCCAGGTAAGTTGCAGAGCCCCCCCCCCGGCCCGCCTTCATGTACAAGCTCTCCCTCCTCTGTGAGGACAGATCTGCACGTTCCCCCCCCCAATAGCTAGCAATCCAAAACAGTCCAGTGGCACCTTTAAGACCAAGTTTTATTCAGGTACAAGCTCTCCATCCTCTGTGAGGGCAGATCTGCACGTTCCCCCCCACCCAATAGCTAGCAATCCAAAACAGTCCAGTGGCACCTTTAAGACCAAGTTTTATTCAGGTACAAACTCTCCATCCTCTGCGAGGACAGATCTGCACGTCCCCCCCCCCCAAGAGCTAGCAATCCAAAACAGTCCAGTGGAGCCTGAGCGGTGGGTGTTGCCTTCTGACATACTTCCGGTGATGTCAGGGGGCATGCCATATGCAAATAAGTTATGCTAATGAGCCCCTGCACCTCTTTTTCTTCAAAATGACCCCTGCCCCTACCCCACATTGGGCCCTTGCCCCGTGCCAGGTGGGGAAAGAGGCAGGCAGACCTGCCATGCCCCATGCTGTGAGGGGGGAGTTGCACAGCCCTGCCGAGGTTTGCTCAGCAAAGGAGATGTCTGGCCAAGCCATACGTGGCACAGGGTTGGTGGGGCAGCCTCTTTCCTCCTCCCATGGGGATGGGGCCAGGTCTGACCATTTCTGGCCCATTTCCCCCCTCATCTGCTCCTGCTCCCTATTAATGCCATTACCTGTTCAGGTGCAAAAGCAGCACCTGTAGTCAAAGGTGACTTATTTTAAATAATGCACTGCCTGCCCATGATGATCCAGGAAAGCGTGAACACATGAAACTGCCTTCTACTGAATCAGACCATCAGTCCCTCAAGGTCAGTCCTGCCTACTCAGACTTAGGAGCACCTTTCCAGAGTCTCAGGCGGAGTTCTTTCACATCACCCACTGTTTGGTCCTTTTAAACTGGGGATGCTGGGGATTGAACATGCGCCAACTGCTCAGATGCCAACATGTCAGAATACTGCTTGTTTTGACTTTGAACAAAACATGAATGCAATTTATGGAGTGCTCATCTCGAGAGGAAATGGGAATTGCAGAAAAGTAATTCGACATTTGAACAATCTTACTTGGAAAAAAAATCATTATTAATTTTCAGACGTAAACAGTCTCTGTTATCAACATATTCTCATGGATGAGTCCCAAACCTCTGAAGTTCAAATCGTCATCAGTATTTGACTGGGATGTCTGAAATCAATGGAATAAATTCCTTCTGCCCACCTTCTGTTGGCGCTGCGGTCAATGCACAGTGTCCGTTTTTCTGCCCTAACCTTTAATAAGCTGGGGAGCTCTGATATGACCTATTCCGGTCTGCTGAATTAGCAGGGTGAAACTTGATAGCAAAAAAATGAATAAGAAAGGAGTTCACCAGGAGGCAGAAGTATAATTAAAAAAGCTTCCTTTATCTCAAAATTTCATTAAAACAACAAAACACTTTAAGATATATAGGACACAAGTTTTAATTAAATTGCAGCTGCTCTTTTGTGCGCACAATATTCAGGGTACATTTGTTGGAAAGTGCCCAAAGAACCACTGTCTCTTGCCAATTGAACTTTGGTGTCTTAAATTTCAAGCTAGTCCTGGACTCCCACAGGGCTAGTGATGTACAAGGTCATCGGTCTCCCTCCTTTGTGAGTAGATTTCCTCAGTATCACAAAGGGAGCTTCTAGATCCATGGCCTGGCCTGCCTGATTTTGCAGAGATGTGGCATGACAGGTGTTTTGTCATGAGTATGATGACCTGTGCACCGTACCATGAGGGTAAAAATGTAGCAGGTTAGATCTCCATGTTTGAATCGGCTACCTTATTTATGGCATGTACAAAATGATCTTTCTTCCATTATGAAATGTAAGGATTCTGTGCATGAAGCTCCCAGGTAGTGTTGCCAGGTCTGGATTGGGAAGTTCCTGGAGATTTGGGGGTGGACCCTGGGATGGGCCGGGTTTGGGGAAGGAGGGGAGGGACCTCGGTGGGGTACAATGCTATAGATTTCACCCTCCATATCAGCCATTTTCTCCAGCGGAACTGATCCCTGCAGTCTGGAGAGCAGTTGTGATTCTGGGAGACTTCTAGGCCCCACCTGGAGGTTTGATATCCTACTCGCAGGTCTCCTGTTCATGTGATAACCAGGCCCACACCTGCTTTTCTTCTTCAAATATGAACGTATTGTTTAGTTTTCCAGTGGAAGCCCATGAATATGGGAAAACATCCTCTGGAAGGTGCACCTGGCCCCCTCACTTTTGATCTCCAGGAGTAGGGTTGCCAGCCTCCAAGTGGGGCCTGGGGATCTCCCGCTTTTACAACTAATCTCCAGCTGACAGAGATCAGCTCCCCTGGAGAAAATGCTGCTTTGAAGGATGGACTCTATGGCATCGAACCATGCTGAGGCCCCTCCCCTCCCCAAAACCCACCCTCTCTTGGATACACCCCCAGAGTCTCCAGGTATTTTCCAACTGAGACCTGGATGGAAACCCTTTTCAGGAGGCAGTTGAAGTCCTGATAGGGTTGCCAACCCCCAGTTGGGGGGGGTTCACTTGGTGTGTGTGTGGTGGGAGGTATTTGTGAATTTCCTGCATTGTTCAGGGGGCTGTACTAAATGACCCTGGAGATCCTTTCCAACTCTATGGTTCTATGATAACAGCCTTCTGAGGGTCAAAGGAGACTATCTTCTCTCTTTTTCACCAGATGACAACACCTCTATCTCATGCTACTGGTAGACCCCAGGGAGGCAGTGGAAACCATAAAGATATGCCAGGAGGCAGTTTTGGGCTGAATGAGTGGGGCTAACAAGTTGAAACTTAATCCCAACAAAATGTCAGTGCTGTCAGACTCCTGAGTCAATCAGCTCCCAACAACGGTCATTCAGAAGAATTACAGTTTATTGAGATCTCTATTGCATTCAGGTACCTTAACTGGTTTTGTGTTAGAACTGAGGATAAAGCATGCAAAGTTAATAGATATACAACATTCAAGGGGGACCAAAATGGCTCAGGGCCAATCAGACAACAGGTAGGAACCAGTCAAGCTAACGGGCCAACTTTCCCAAGAAAAAGAAGACACCAGGCACTCAAGGTTACATGGCTCAGCTTACAGGGCGAGATAACCAAAACAAGAGACATTCAGGAGAAATGAAAGTAAAGATTCCATAGTTACCCCTACACACACTCTCATGGCAGCCAGGGTAGCACAGAGGCCTGACTGACAGGTGCTACTGGTGTGTGGGGGGGGAGGATCTGACCCAGGAAATAGGTTATCCCCTGTTCTGGATAATCTGCCCCCCCCTAAAGGAGCAGGTTTGTAGCACGGAGGTGCTCCTGGACCCGGGCCTCCTGTTGGCAGCAGTAGTCTAGCACAGAACTGTATTAAATAAATAGATAAAATAACACTAATCTTATTTTCAGGAAATGAGACGTGTTCAGTGATCTTCAGCAGCATGAGAAACGTGGTATGACTGGCAAGTTCTATGAAGCCATGCTGAGGATGTGATTAATGCTTCTTTGAGTTATTATTATAGGCTTTGGTCCCTTCTCTTTCTAATGCAAACTCTTTAATTAATGCACTGACACCACTGTGGAAAATATTTGTAGATTGCTGCATATGAGCTTACATGTCCTGAAGGATGGACTAGAGTAAATATCAGGTGCTTCCCCTGTCTGATTTCTTTTGATTCTATCTTTTGCATTATTTATCCGTTCTCCCCCCCCAAGTGTTTTTACAGCAGATGTCTCACCAATGTCCTCCATAAATCTCCGCATTTTTGTTTCTCAGACAAATTTGATTTGAGATATTACTTTAGAGCCGATATAAGTGCAAATTTAATGCTTTCCCCAAAGATTCTAGATTTTACTGTTAATAAATGGACACAAATATGTCAAGGAAAATGCCTATTGGAAAAAAAAATTACAGCATTCAAGCAAATTGCTTTCTCTTGGTAAACAAGTTTCTTGATATAAAACAACAGGTACTTTCTTTACAAGAAGTGACAAGATGTGCCCTCCAGGTGTCCCTAGTTAAAGTTTTTGTAACTGAAAGTTATCTATTAGGACAGTACTGATTTTCTTGTGATGTGTATCATACTGGTGTATACCAGACATAAGCCCTTCACCCGCTGGTGGGAGATGGCAACAGAAAGGGATGAACAAATCTCCCTGGGGAGAGAGTTCCAGAGTTTTGGTGCCATAACAGAGAAGGCCCTGTCCTGGGTTGCTATATGCCTAATCTCAGAAAGAGGGCACACAAAGCAGGGTCCCTGAAGATGGCCACAGTGGTCTGGTGGTAATACTAATGTTAATTATTGGTATTAATAAACTTACTGGATCCTAAGTTGCTATCCAAAAATGTAACAGCAGTTCCACCAATGGCAGAGGAGTGGAGGGCAATTGTTGCTGTTTCCACTTTCCACTGTAACCTACCACACTACCCCCTACATTGTTTGTTGTGGTCCACTGATTCACAGAAGCACAATTTCAGAGAGCACAGGGGAGGTGGGGAAGTTGCTGTTCTGTAGTGTGACTACGCTTGTGATTGTTAAGGATCTAAGCCCAGATCTGGACACCAGTGAGCAGTAGGGTTGCTAGATCCACTGGGGGTGGGGGTTTGCCTACTTTAGGGGCCCCTAATCCACCAGCCTGGATCCAGCTGGTAGGGAGAACCCTGCTCCCAAAGTGCCTGGATCAGGCCAACATGCCCAGCGTGATGTCCTCGGACCGGTCATGTTGCCCAGGGATGCTCTAGCATTTGCCCTGAAAACTCTATGGTATCATAGAGTTTCTAGCCGGATGCTAGAGTGCCCCCCTGGTGACATGCTTAGAGTGATGACATCATTTCCATAGTGCATGTGACAGAAGATCCCGGGAGAGGAGCTTCTCCCCCCACCGGCAAAAGGTAGGGACCTGGCAACCCTAGTGAAAAGGGGCTCTGAAGTTATTTATTTATGTATTTATAACATTTTTACCCTGCCTGCCCGTGAACGGGCTCAGGGCGGCTTACACGGGGGCACAAGCCCATACATAAAAACAGTATAAAACAGTAAAACTATTAAATCACAACAAAACAAAATAAAGTTCTCCATACAAACAAGATGGTCTCCAAGATGGTATCATTCATTTCTTTAGGGTGATATTGTCCTGTCGATGGTCCAAAGCCAGTCAAGCAGTATCAGTGCCATGCAAAGCTGTGGTAGTTCTTCTGGGGGACCGCTCCAACCCCATTGTTTCAGTGGTGGTAGTGGTAGTGGCGGCCCTTATGTGGAAGCCTGGCGGAAGAGCTCTGTCTTGCAGACCCTGCAGAACTACATAAGGTCCTGCAGGGCCCTGATCTCCTCTGGGAGCTCGTTCCACCAGATGGGGGCCGCCACTGAGAAGGATCTGGCCCTGGTTGCAGCAAGCTTTGCCTCCCGGGGGCCTGGAATCACCAGGCGGTGTTGTGTCCCCGACCAAAGTGCTCTTGGGGGTATATGTGGAGAAAGGCAGTCCCTCAGGTAGGTCGGACCCTGGCCATGTAGGGCTTTAAAGGTAAGAACCAGCACTTTGAAGCGGATTCAGTATGCTATTGGCAGCCAGTGCAGCACTTTCAGCCCACTTGGGGAGACCCAACAACAGCCTGGCCGCCGCATTCTGCACTAGCTGCAGCTTCCGGATCTGCGACAAAGGCAGCCCCATGTAGAGAGTGTTACAGTAGTCCAGTCTTGAGGTGACCATCACATGGATCACTGTAGCCAGGTCACTGCAGTCGAGGAAGGGAACCAACTGCAAACCTGCCTAAGATAGTAAAATGTAGATCTGTCAGTGGCTGCCACCTGGGCCTCTATTGTTAAGGAGGGATCCAGGAGCACACCCAGACTCCTAACAGGCACCAACGGCACCCCATCAAAGATAGATAATAAAGACCCATTGTGTGTGAATGTCCTTTCCGTATACCTAGCAAAGTGGAGGAAGGGATGGAGAAATAGTAGGGCCTAGGAGAAAAATAAAATTTGATGATGTTCTATACCAATCAAACTGTAAAAGCACCGGGAGAAGAATCCCTAAACGTCACAGTTTGTGATGGGTTTCACTGGAGTCAAATTTTCACCCGTAGATTTCCAATCCAAACACTTTGTTTGTAGACTGGCTTATGTTTGTAGAAGCCTCTGAGCAATATGCAGCATTCGGCCCCTGACATTTGTGGAGATCAGTGCCATATCAGAAAGACAAATCTAAGAAACTCCAGGTTATTTCGCTCCTTATTTTTTTCAAAAGGCCTGAACCTTCACTGATCACCATAATATTGTAGATGAAGTTGCTGCATCCCAAACTGGAAATCATCAACATTCCAAGAAAAGTGATTTCCGGCATTACCAAGTCCCCCTGGGACACTGGCAGGGGGTCCACAATGAATGCCAATGAGTCCACTGTCCAAAGCATCCTTTTCCTCCAGGGAAACTGATCCCTGTAGTCTAGAGACGAGCTGTAATTCTGGGGGCTCTCCAGGTCCCACCTGAAGGATGGCATCCCTAGGCATTGTGCAGAAACAAACTGGGTTTTGCAACCAGCTATGCCCTTATTAAGGTGTTGCAGCTAATCTTGACTCTTCGATGAAACATATATGATGTGTGTGTGTGTTTTCAACCTCATGTTATTTTTACATTGATAGGTACGTGTACTGTCAAAGTCCCATATCTACACATAATGCACTGTTTGTAAGGGAAAACACCTTAATATAGCTAGAAGTTACTGTTTGAGAGCATTGCTATGTCTTTTTTTCTCCCCTAAGCAGCTTATCGAAATTTCCAAAATACAGGGCAACAAATTAAGAACATAAAAACCTAAGAAGAGCCCGGCTGGTTCAGACCAGTGGTTCATCTAGTCCAGCACCCTGCCTCACACACTGGCCAACCATATTTGAAAAAGTGTGTCTTGCACATGAAAGCTCGTACCTTGAATAAACTTTTGTTGGTCTTAAAGATGCCACTGAACTCTAAATTTGCTCTACTGACCATCCGGTTCCTCTGGATAGCCAACAACAAGGCATAGAGGCCTTCCCCTGATGTTGCCTCCTGGTTCTGGGATTCAGAAGTTTAGTGCTTCTGAATGTGGAGGTTAAGAAATTAAGAAGAGCCCTTCTGGATCAGATCAGTAGTCCATCTAGTCCAGTATCCTGACTCACACAGTAGCCAACCAGTTCCTCTGGACAGCCAATGACAGGGCACAGAGCCCGAGGCCTTCCCCTGATGTTGCCTCCTGGCTCTGAGATTCAGAGGTTTAGTGCTTCTGAATGTGGAGGTTAAGAACCTAAAAAGAGCCCTGCTGGATCAGATCAGTGGTCCATCTAGTCCAGTATCTTGACTCACACAGTGGCCAACCAGTTCCTCTGGACAGCCAATGACAGGGCACAGAGCCCGAGGCCTTCCCCTGATGTTGCCTCCTGGCTCTGAGATTCAGAGGTTTAGTGCTTCTGAATGTGGAGGTTAAGAACCTAAAAAGAGCCCTGCTGGATCAGATCAGTGGTCCATCTAGTCCAGTATCCTGACTCACACAGTGACCAACCAGTTCCTCTGGACAGCCAGTGACAGGGCACAGAGCCTGAGGCTTTCACCTGATGTTGCCCCCTGGCTCTGGGATTTAGAGGTTCAGTGCCTCTGAATGTGGAGGTTCCCCTCAGCCACCATGGCTAATAGACTTATCCTCCATGAATCTGCCTAATCCTTTTTTTAAACAATGCAAAACAAAAACAAAGAAAACAAACACTATCTGGATGTGCCCTGGTTCATTGGGCAAGCTAATGCAGGCCACAGGCTAAGGGCCAAGAGCCCTTCTGCTGTTGCCCATACATCCAACCACTGCCAGGCTAAGTACCCGCAAGCAGAGGAGAAAGCAGTTTGTATTTCTCCCAGCTTCTTCCCCTTGGCATTTTAATTTAAATTAGATATTTGCTGGTGGTGTTAGATCTGTACTTGTTTGGATTCATAATTTTTAAATGCTATTGTCAGGAGCATAGCTAAACATTCCTATCTTTGTTTAGTTGTGGATATCTCCCATCTCTTTGAGGTATTCTTCTGTATACAGAACTATGTAGGAAATGAAAGAACCTGTTTATAGCCGGTATTAATTCTAAACGTCTTATCTCGCTTGATGAATGGAAATTATGAGATACTGCAGCAGGTATATAATGAAACTATTAATTCTACTCAATAATATTCAAATATTAGAATGGGCAGGTGAGTAATGCTTCCTTTTTTTACAGTCCTAAACTTTTTGGAACAATTACCTATCTGTCACTTACCCTGTGATTCCTTAAGTAGATTTTTTTAAACCATAGAATCACGGGGTTGAACAGAGTCAAAAGAACCTCCAAACTAGAGAGTTGGATCCTGTGATCCAGTGACTCAAAGATCAGCTGTGCTAACAGAAGAGGCAGAAAGGTTGATTTTGGTCCTTTCCGCATTTGCCTCCAGATGTTCTCGGTGTTTGAGTTGCAGCAATTTAAGTCCATGGCAAAACAGCATCCAAATAACCCCAGGCAACAGCAAGCTGAAACCGGGTTGACCACTGAAGGGAGGTTATGGGGGGGGGAACTGGATTAAACAGAGTGGGGGGAAAACTGGATTAAACAGAAGGTTGGATTCAATTTTCGTGCAGAATTGCTTGGAGGACACCACGGAGAACATGGATCAAAAGGAGATCGGAGAAGGGCCTTTAACCTCCTCCCCCTACATCAGCTTCCCGATCTGCATGGCTATTAGTACACAAGAGTCCTGGGACCCCCAGGAATAAACTTTCTTGGGGTATAGATGACTGCTGGAGGAGGGGAACTTGGGAAAGTTCCTTGTCCATCAGCACCTTCTGAGGCTAGACCAGCTCAGCATTAATACAGAGTGGTTTCTAAAAAGTGTTTCTGGTGGCCGATCAATAGATACATAATTGTTACTGCAAACCTCTTTGAATACCCTGGAAGGGCAGTTCCTTCTATAATAGAAGTCTGAAGCTACACAGTTTTCTGGAAACTTATGCTTCTGAAGTATTTAGAATAGGCAGTTCCTTCTACATTAGTAGTCTGAAGCTATACAGTTTTCTGGAACCTTATGCCTTTGAAATACTTACAATAGCAATTTTCTCGAGGAAGATTATCGAAATGAAGTCTTCAGTATCCGGATTCTTCGTTGGAAAGAACCATTTTGGAAAGAGATAATTTTTTTTGAATGTTTCATGGTGTATCAGAAGATTCATATTTAGAATTATTGTGCCTTATTGTGCAAGGATTATATTCATGTACTGCACACATTCTATCTGTCCAATATATCAACATTGTTACCGGTTCTATTGTGTCCTGCTTCACTGCTCTTTCCCATTGTTGTTACCACTATACTGCTGTGTGATCTCCTTTTTTTTTTGTTTCCTTCAGTCTGTTAGCTTACATCTTCTTCCTGGGGAGCTCAATAAGACTCCATTAGCTGTTGCCTTGATTCATAAGATGAAGAAATCTACAGTACAACAGTCACAATTCCATAAAGTAAAAGGACTACAGAAACAAAAGTGCCCCTCACTGTTACACACTGAGTTGAACAAATGGTGGATCTTCTCAGTGATCCCTTTAATAGCAAAACTATTTATAAATGGCTTTTGTACTCTGTGTTGACAATGGCAGGAATTCAAATGTGTCAGGTCATCCTTGTCCTGCATCCGTAAGGCTTTTAGAGAGTGGCAGAGGTAGAGGGGATACGTTAACTTAAGCTATTGTCAGCTTCATAGCAGTGAAAATCTAGACCAAACTACTGTCAATGTAGGCAGCTGAGAGCAGCACATAATATGATTTGGTTGTGCAGTACAAGGGATGCATCTCTTGCCAAGAACAGAGAGAGAAAATAAGGAGTGTCAGTATGTATTACCCATCTGCAAGAAGACCGTGACACTGTTGTTTTCATTTGGACTTGGTTTGAGCAGTTAATGGGGTCTATAGAACCAACCTAAGCACTGTAAAAATTAGGACTGCTCTTACATCAGCCAGCAAGAAAGAACTTCTGATTAATCAAGTCAGCTATATAATGTAATGGTTGCAAAATGGTTCCGTAAATGAACTTTGATATCTAAAAGCAGGGGTCGTTTCGTAGAAAAAGAGTTAGGGGAACTCATTAGCATAACTCATTAGCATATGCCACACACCCTGACATCAGGGGCCCGGCGGTGGACCTGCAAGGCCGGCGGGAGTGCGAGGAAGCCCCGCCAAGGCCCTCCCTGGCTCCAGGCAGGCAGGGGTGGGGAGATGCGGGGAGGAAGCAACTTACCCTCCCTCTTCTCCTGCCTCCTCCTGGCTGAATGAGGGCCGGAAGCGGGGTGGCTGGAAGCAGGGGGCGGGGCTTCATCATGTGCCCTGCCCCCCACACCTCACCCGGGGGAACTGTGTTCCCCCGCGATCCCCCCCGAAATGACCTCTGTCTAAAAGTACATAAAACATTTGTGTGCTTTTTAGAGATCCCCCCCCCATCACTGAATAAATCGAGGAAATAACCCCATCAGTCCCTGAATTTCTTTGTCCCCTATTCTCACCCTATAAATACTGTGCTTATAAAAGTAATAAATAATTGTATCTTTACAGTATTTTTACATATGCATACTCACTGCCTCTCTTCACTCACAGTAAATTAAATAATGCAACAGAACCACCTCAAACCTACTTCAATGATTTGGGAAAAGGAAGAGGAAGGAATACTGTGACAGGGACAAAATGCAGCTCAGCATGGGCTGTGGCTCAGTGGCAGAGCATCTGCTTTGCATACAGAAGGTCCTAGGTTCAATCCCTGGCACCTCCAATTAAAAGAAACAAGTAGTAGGTGATATGAAAGCTCTGTCTAGGAATATATAGGATGTCCAAAGTGCTCTAGTTGTGTTCTGCTTATTAACTGTCAAGCTCTACACCACTTGCAGCACCAGTCCTGACTTACTGGGGGCTGCGTTTGTGGACTGGGCCTGGAATGAACAGGGAAGGCCATCTGCCAGCTTCATGCTGGCCACATGGAGGGGGGGCATGTTCCCGGTGGCAGCCCCCAGGCTGGCCAGTCACATTCTCCCAGGCCAGCCTGGGGATGGGCGTGGCTTGAGTGAGCTTGCAGTGCGGTGTCCTCTTCATGCCCACCCTTTCCCTATTTAATGTGCCACTGCTGTGGTGCCTCTGAACAGTTGTTTCTGGCTTTACCTCCCTTCCTCCCTCATTTGTTATTATTTGGTCACAGCTTCTGGTAGTTTGAGGGTTGGGATGGATCTTTTTTTTGAGGGGACAGTGCCTGCATGCCTGTTTCCCCTGTCTTGGGACTCCCTTCAGTGGTTTGGGGGTGTGGAGCCATTCAGCGGCATGCCCAGCTCATGGGCTGTCAGCTGGCTCTCACCACCAGGTGGCAAGGGAACCATGCAGTGGCTGGTGCCCACATGGTTTCCAGGGGCTGGCCACTCCATGGTTACTGTGTGTCTGTGGGGGGAATGGGTTATATTGGGTGGAAGGTGCCCAATTGCCCAGTGATGAATCCATCTCCATGCTAAGCCAATGCTCCTTCATTTGTATACAATAAAAGCTGTGGCCATCTTCCTTTCCAGGCTCCACCCCCCAAAAAAACCCCCTCCAGGTATTTCAGCACCCAGAGCTGGCAGCCCTTTGTCAAATAATGCAGAGAATGGAATTACAGAATTATAACACAATAAGCAGGGGACCCACAAAGTATTATGAGGGGTGGGGATCCCATATTCCCCTTCCATGCCATTTCCTTTTTCCTTCCTCCCCTCAACTTTTCTTCTTTCCCTGCTTCCCTCTCTCCTTCTATACTGATGTAGCTTCTCCAGAAGGCATGGGCTGGGGTCCAGCAGGGCAGGTTACAGGCAAGGTTGCAGAGAGTAACCAAAGTCCAGACCAAAAGGCTGGGGCTCCAAAGAGCAGGTTTACCAAAGTCCAGTCTAGGGTCAAGGAGTTCCAGGCAGCAACTTCAGTCCAAGGTCAGGGGTTCCAGAAAATCCAGTTGTCAGGTCCAGTTTCAAAGCTTCAGAGGTCCAGTAGCAGCAAGATTGGTGGCTCAGTATCAAAGTTTACTTGTTGCATCCACAAACTGCAGCTTCTCCTGGCTGAATTTGTACCCAAGTCTTAAGGAGCTAAACTCCCAGCCAATTCCTTGGCAGTCATCCTGAAACTACTCATTCATCTCTTCAGTTGGCAGCTGACAGGCCATGAGTCTTGCACTTCTTCTCCTTTCTTGCAACTCTATGTGTCTCTGACAGCATTGGTGCTGCACTGGTGTGGATGAGCTAGGTGGTCTGGGAGTAGCTTTTGAAGACTTGTTTAATACTTCAGAGCTACAAGGTGTTGGCTCGGTTTCAGCTGTAGGCTGTGGTTCCTGATCAGCCAGTAACCTGATCTCTTGATGTTCTCCTTCTGGCTCAGAGCCAGCTGCATCCAGCTGTTCAGTTACTGGCTGAGGGCTAGCAGGTAGCTCTTCATCTGAGAAATCAGAGCCATCACTCAGCACAGACTGACTTACGACATCTTCCCACCTACCCCCTCAACCTAAAATCCTAATCTGACACACTAACCCCTACACCATTCTAGGAGTGTGTGGAAGATAACAGCAATATTTCTCTAGAGCAGATCTCACTGCCCCCTCTAGTCAGCTGATCTCAGCAGACCTTTTTTTGTATATTGTTTTTGTTCATTTTGTGGCAACATACAACATATAGTTTAACATAACATAAATAAAATATAATCCATGTAATATAATAGAATATGATATAACTGCAAGTAAGAGTGTCAAAAAAGTATAGTAAAACATAGACCCTTTTGTAAGAATTAATATAGGGCCAATGTTAGAAAGGGCAAATGTTAGGAAGGGCAAATGAAATAGTCCTTAAAAGATAGGTGGGTTTTCTGTCTCACCATTCAGATGGTTCTCGTATATAGATTGCTAAAGTTGACTGGAAGTTATTAGAGACATATCACTATGCCCTCTCTTTCATTTTTGATGTAAATTGCCTAAGGCACACTGTGGGGAGGGGGGAAGACTATATTTAATTGAGTACAACATGCGAAAGGGAAGTATTCAGCCAGTTCTGATAACCAACTTTTAGGGGGATATGTTAATGATGTGACACTCTTCATAACGTTAATTAGATTATTCCAAAATAGAAACACATGTTTAGCAGTTGGCACACTTTGTCAGTCTACGATCAACAGCGTTTATCTCCTTGCTTGTTTCCTGATTGCCCGATTGGCATAAATGAAGCAGTTTAGTGGTGGAAATTCAGGAACCTGGCAGGGTTGAAAGAATGAGATGTTCTAAGCACATGGTATCTGAAATGCTGTGGACGCTGACCCACCTTGGTCTGAAAGAATGGTTCCAGTGTCTTGAACCTGAGACTCTCTGTTGGTAATGTGACCAAGCTTAAGCTGGGTATGGAACACTAGGCTCACAGCAACACACCGTAAAGCAAAATAGGCTTTATTAGAAAGACAATAAAGAAAAAGATTTAAAAACAATATAGCTAGGGTTGCCAACCTCCAACGGGGCCTGGAGATCTCCTGCTGTTACAATTGATCTCCAGACAACAGAGAGCAGTTCCCCCGGAGAAAATGGATGCTTTGGCAGATGGACTCTATGGCATTGTACCCCACCGAGTGGCCACACTCTACCCCCAAATCTCCAAGAGCATCCCAACCCTACATCGTACCCTGCTGAGGCCCCTCTCCTCCCCAAACTCTGCACTCCCCAGGCTCCACACCCAAAATATCCAGGTACTTCCAACCCTGAGCTGGCAACCATAAGTATAATTCCAGTGAAGGGTCCGAGCACACACACACAAAAAGCTAACTTTCTAAATGCACTTACCGAACAGGGTTTCTGCAGTGTAGGTAGGGATCCCAAGTCCCCCTGGGGGGCGGGGAAACCCCCACCCCAGAGGCCCATTCCCCGGCACCACCGGATCGGGCCCTGGGGGGAACTCCTCCCCAATGTGCGCGTCACCCGGAAGGGACGTGGGCATGCCGGGCACGCTGGGGGCGGGGCCACGCCCATACAAGGGAAAACTCTATGCACGCCCATACAAGGGAAAACCCCCAGCATGCCTGGCGTCATAACATCACTTCCTGGTGACGTGTGTGCGGCGTGCGCGTGCTTCAGGATCCACCCGGGAGTCCCCCGCCGCCAAGGTAAGTTCCACTTGGCAACCTTAAGTGTAGGGCTTACCTTCTTAAAGCTTTAGCAAATTCAGTCCATGAACAAGCAGCATAGTCCATAATAGGGGTAGCATTAAAGCGAATGCAGGTACATGGGATAGGGAAAGGAAATATGGCAGGAGCAGGAAAAGAGCAAATTTGCAGCAGTGTATGAGCTTTCACTTCTTCGGAACAGTGACTCACGAAAGCTCATCCCTCACCACAGATTTTGTCAGTCTTTAAGGTGTTTCTGGACTCCTGCTCTTTTCTGCTACTACCGACAGACTAACACAGCTACCCATCTTGAAATAAGATAAGAAATGGGAATAAGGCCCAGCAAGATGGACTACATGTTGTAGAAGACTCAGGCCACTGATCTCATGATCTCCTTTGGCCAATCACCACACCATCTCCAAAGAGCCTGATGGAAATCAAGCAAATCCCCCCCACTCATCTTGTTCCAGCTGAAACCATTGAGCTAATTCGTAGACCTGATGAAAGGACCTTGGTGGACTCATGGTCTGTGTGGGAGGTTACCAACACCGGTTGTTAGCTGGGCAGAACAGAGAAAACAAATTCTGAAAACTGAATTTTACTCCTCTCTTGACAAATGCCTACTCCTCTCCTTCAGACCCATGGGTCTTAACTTATAAGATGGATCTCCCTTTGAAAACACAAGCTTCTTACTCGTCGCTACCCTTTAAGCTAGACAGTGTATTTGTCTCTTTACTGAGCTGGCATCCCCCCCCCACACACACACACAAACACACAGAGTTTAATATGGGCTGCTTTGTAAGAGCCTGCTAACAGGGCCATGCTACCGTGGGGCAGTGTCCTATCTTGCAAGCTTTTTTGTTCCTTCATGTTCTCAACTCTGGATCTTAAAACTCTGCATAGAATACACGGATCCCCATGCACCCATACTTTTTTTTTTTTTTTTTGCTTTTACAGTATATTCAGGAGCAAATTCTAGTGGATACAGTTAAAGTGTGTTATATCAGATCAAGAACTAAATTATATGACACAGACTTTCTTTGAACTGTTCCAAAAATATGATAATACAGAGAGTAATGAATTGGGTGCAGACTAACAATATTCTCCCAGATAGCTTTCATTGGTCAGTGTTATATATTTTTAAAATCATTCATGCAAAGAATATCTAATTGCAGTCTGGTGTGGGACTGCTCAGAATGTTCAGAGACACATGGATGGCTTCAAGAGGGAATTAGATAAGAACAAGAAGTGGGACCCGCGATACTCGCGGGGAGGGGAGTATTCCCCACAGCTTCCCACCTGCAGAAGCAGAAGAAGCAGCAGCAGGTGAGAGGCGGAGAGACAGTTGCCAGGGCATTCTCTGTGCAAGTATCCCCCCCTATAGTTTTTTAAACTTTTTAGATTTTTCTGCACACCTAGGGATTTCCCCAAATGTGCAGGAAAATCTCCCTGCCCCCCAAGTGCCCCTGATGTGTGGATTTAGATAGCCGCATGGAGGGGGCAACTTGGCTATTAGATATATAGATATGGAGCAGAAGTCCATCAGTGGCTATTAGCCACAAGGTATAGATAGGAATTCTCAGGCTGGGTCAAGTGATGCTCTGTATTCTTGGTGCTCGGGGGGGGGGGCAACAGTGGGAGGGCTTCTAGTGTCCTGGCCCCACTGCTAGACCTCCTGATGGCACTGTGTGACAGAGTGTTGTACTAGATGGGCCATTGGCCTGATCCAACATTGACTTCTCTTATGTTCTTATGTTCTTAAATGAAATGCTTTAGAGAGCCAATTTGGTGTAGTGGTTAAGTGTGTGGATTCTAATCTAGGAGAACCAGGTTTGATTACCCACGCCTGCAGCTGCTGGATGACCTTGGGCAAACCATAGTTCTGTCAGAGCTATTCTCTCAAGGACAGTTCTCTCAGAGTTCTCTCAGCCCCACCTACCTCACAGGGTGTCTGTTGTGGGGAGGGGAAGGGAAAGGAATTTGTAAGCCATTCTGAGACTCCAAGTCAAGGGCAGGGTATAAATCCTCCTCCTCCTCTTCTTCTTGTACAAAATACTTCACTTACATGTTTTGCTTGATTTGCCACTTAATCTTCTGACTGGCAGTTGCTTTGTCCAGACTGTGTCCCCCCCCCCCCGGGAGAACCCCTAGCTAGTTGGTGATTTTGTACTGAGGAGGAGAATGCTTTTATACCCCACTTTTCTCTACCATAAGGAGTCAAATTGGTTTACAGTTGTTTTCATTCCTCTACCCTCCCCACAACAGGCAGCTTGTAAGGCAGGTGGGGCTGAGATCATTCTGAGAGGAAACTGTGACTGGCTCAAGGTCACCTGGCAGGCTTTGTGGGGAGGAATGGGGAAGCCAAACCGGTTCTCCACATTAGATTCTGCCATTTTCCCTCTATCCTAAGGAGTCTCAAAGTGGCTTACAATCTCCTTCCCTTCCTTTTCCCTCAACAGACACCTTGTGAGGCAGGGAGAGGGCTGAGAGAGCATTGCTAGAGCATTTCCCTGACATAATGACATCACTTCTGTTATTTTGCTGGAAGTGACTGTGTGCACCTGAGTGGCACCAGCATTCTTGTCCCACCCACTCCCAACTTCCTCCCTAGAGATTTCTGGCTGAGGCCAAAGAGCTGGAATGTTCCAGAGCACTAAGATCAGAAGGGAAGGTACCCAGGACCTACGCTTTAAAAACAACAACAAAAAACAGCTGTCCCAAGGCTCCCCAGACTTAGGAGTAGAACGGGAGGGAGGGGATGAACCCCGTATCCTCTCACCTTCAAGGAAGAGGAAATATAGTAAACCTGGAATAAAGTAGGACTTACTTTCACCTTATCATTCTGCTCTTGTGCTTTAAGAATCATAGAGTTAGAAGGGACTTCCACCCGCACAATGTGGGAAATTCACAAATACGTCTCTCCCACACCCCCAGTGCCCCCTATTCCATATCCAAAAGATGACCAAAACCCCCCCCTCCAGGATCCCTGGCTAGAACTGGCCTGGAGAAAAATTGCTTCCTGACCCAAAAGTGGCAATCAGCATTTCCAGGGGCGTGTAAGAAAGGGCCATGACCATGAGAACTAAGCACTGAGGCAACCCGTCCTGCCCTTCCTCTCATGATCTGCCTAAGTTCACAGGATCAGCATTGCTGTCAGTTGGCCATCCAGCCTCTGTTTGAAAACCTCCAACCTCCTGAGGAAGCCTGTTCCACTGAGGAACTGCTCTGTCAGGAAGTTCTTCCTAATGTTTAGCAGAAAACTGTTTTGATTTAATTTCAACCCGTTGGTTCTGGTCCGACCTTCTTGGGCAACAGAAATCCACAGATCCTCTATATGACAGCCCTTCAAGTACTTGAAGATGGTTACCATATCACCTCTCAGTCGTCTCCTCTCCAGGCTAAACATATCCATCTCCTTCAACCTTTCGTCATAGGACTTGGTCTCCAGGCCCCTCACCATCTTCGTTGCCCTCCTGTGGACATGTTCCAGCTTGTATATATCCTTCTTAAATTGTGATGCCCCCAAAATGATCACAATACTCTAGATGAGGACTAACCAGAGCAGAGTAGAACAATACCATCACTTTATGTGAGCTGGACACTATATTTCTGTTGATACAGCCCCAAATCACATTTTTAGCTACCACTAAAGTGAGTAGGTTCCCCCATGCTCAGCCAAAGTTGTAATTAGATATAAGTGGATCATTGGCCTGACTGAACAAAAAGGAGGGGGGAAGTCTACTATGTTTATGAACTGTTTGCTTTAGGATCAATAGGCTCCCCCCTCACACACACACACAGACATACCCATGATACCTATAGAAAAAGATAGGATCTTCATTTCTACATAGGTACCCATGTTCAGACAACAGGTATTTGGGTCAGAAAAATGCTTTGTCTTCAATTGTATTTGAAAGAGGAAAATAATCTGATACGGTTGGCAGGAACAGTCTTCAAGAACATCCCATGAATGATGATCGCCCCAAGCCATTTTTATCTAATAGTCATTGATAGGTCTTTCCTCCATTAATTTGTCTTGTGAACTCAACTGATGTTCCACAGACAGACAGCAATCCCGAAACACTCACATGCCGTCAATTTAAATTGACTAGAAATCAATGCAGCTCAGTGCCTGAAAACATACTTTTTGGACTGCGGCCTTTGTTATTTTCTGACTTAATGGAATCAGAGGGCTAGGCAGACATTTGGAATTCTAGCCACTATCTTGTGTGTCTTAACTTTCCAGTTAAATTACTGTAATTTAGTGGTATTTACCTTTGAGGGAATGCAAACCATTCTTTTTCAAATGCCATGCAGGTGCCTTGAATCACAGGTCTGCTGATTTCCCAGTTAAGGTTGGCATGGCCATCCCTGCATCCTTTCACTTGCCATTGCTTGATGCTCCAGCAGGAGCAAAAATTGAGAGGGAGAAGGCATGGCATGATGCAGTGATGTCACTTCTGGTTCTTCACCCAGAACTGATATTGCCACATTGAGCAACTCTCCTCCTCCCCACGCCGAGTTCCTCCAAACCTCCAAGCCAGTTTGGTGTAGTGGTTAAGTGCGCAGACTCTAATCTGGGAGAACCGGGTTTGCTTCCCCACTCCTCCACTTGCACCTGCTGATGTGACCTTGGGCAAGCCATAGTTCTCACAAGAGCTGTTCTTGAAAAAGAGCAGTTTCTGTCAGAGCTCTCTCAGCCCCACCCACTTCACAGGGTGTCTGTTGTGGGGAGGGGAAGGGAAAGGAGTTTGTAAGCCGCTCTGAGACTCCAAGTGAAGGGCGGGGTATAAATCCAATCTCTTCTCTTCTTCTCTCAAGGATAATCCTAGTTATGGCCCCATTTACAGCGATCACATTTATTAGCCATGAAAGTACCCAAGTCAATGTACAATAAATGTAATACTATCACAAAAGCCCTGAATTTAAAACAACAACAAACAAACTGGTTAGGCCATGGATCATTTATATTCCGCTGCAATTGAAGTGCATTATAATGGGAACTTAGAAAGACCCTCCAAGTTCCACAAAAGACACATCCCAGGCAATTGTGGAGGAACTTATAAAACATATTGTGAAGGAACAATAAAACATATTGTTTTATTCACACACATAGAACTTGAGCGTAGAGGCCCTAAGGACAACAACAACTCCAGCTGTCATCTTAACAACCACCACACCTTCTTCCCAGACACCACCAGGTGGCAGATGGCTTCTCCTCCAAATAGGGTTGCCCAGCTAAGCACGAGCAACCAGTGGAAGGAATGGTAGGGTGAGGACAACAAAAAAGACATGGTGCTGGAAATGCAGGGCTTTTGGGGGGCAGGAACGCACAGGAACGGGGTTCCGGCTGGCTCCTGAGTTGGCCACGCCCAGCAGGAACTCATTAGCATAACAGGCCACACCCAAGAGCAGAAACTCATTAGGATTGGCTACATTAGGGGTGTGTGGCCTAACATGCAAAGGAGTTCCTGCTACAAAAAAAGGCCCTGGGTTTTGACAACAAACAAGGTAAACAGAATAAGAAGCAAAAGGTGGGTGGTGCTGGATGACCACACTTCTGGTAACATGGGGGGTGCGGCCTAATGTGTGAGCTGTGCTGTCAGGGGTGTGGCCTAGTATGCTAATGAGTTTCTGTTCTTGGGTGTGGCCTATTATGCTAATGAGTTCCTGCTGGACTTTTTCTACAAAGAAAGCCCTGTGGAAATGTAAAGAAGTAAATGGCACTTTTATCATATGTGGTAGACTTACATCAAGATGAAAAGATACTAGGAAAATATACATGAAGAGATCCAAAATATTTTAAAAACCAAATTCCCGATGAAACCAGAGACTATGTTACTGGGAATCCTATCAGACAATATAGAAAGAACTTCACAAGACATACTTAGATCTATGTTGACAGCTGCCAGCGTAATATTTGCAATGTAATGGAACACAGAAGAATGTCCTACAATAGAGATCTGGAAAGAAAAACTAGCTGAGTATGCAACATTGGCAAAACTAACTAATTATATAAACAGAAGACCAATTAAAGAATTTCATCAGAAATGGGAAGCTTGCTACTCATATTATGGAAACAGCTATTTTTTATTATTTTTGGAATTATCTGAATATCATATTGAAGGTGATGAAGATATCGATTATAGTTTTAATCCAGGGGTGGCCAAACTGCAGCTTGGGAGCCACATGCAGTTCTTTCACACATTCTAATTTAATGCTAATAAAAAGCAAATTTGCATATTTTTCAATAAAAACTTGTGTGTAATATTTGTTCACGTCTTGAGGCTCTCAAACATCTGATGTTTATTCTGTGTGGCTGTTACATTAAACAAGTTTGGCCACCCCTGTTTTAATCTTTTTATTTACGATTCCACTAGTATTTAATTATTTAGTAAGAATAAAACTTAGATTTTGACAAATGATTAAAACAATATTCAGGTTTTAATGTTGATTTAATTTTAGTGTAGAACATTGTTCAACTGTTAAAGATGTAACCTCTCTTATTGTTAATAGATTGTTGCTAACATTAGGAAAGTTCTTGTTTATTCTTTTAAAGAGATAACCCATCCCAAACCACTGCAATATTGATGTTTTATTGTCTGCTTCTATATTTGAAATATGTATTCTTACTAATACATCTGGTTTTACTTGTTGTATGTGACAACCCATAATATTTGATAAATTTGATGAATCCATATCTTCCCCTACCACCTCTTCCCTTTTTTAAGCTCACTTTTTTTTTGAGAAATTTAAAAAAAATTAATCATGAAACAAAAAAAAAGGCATGGCACCGATGCCATGACATTACTTCTGGCATCAGCCCAGAAGTGGCATCATCATGTCAGGGAGGTGCTCTAGGATTCATTTGAAATGATAGTTTCAAGTGAATCCTAGAGCATTGCCACAATACAGTGGTGTCACTTCTGGGTTCATGCTGGAAAGGGGGGGGGCATTTCTGTGTCAACATTGCACTGGTCAACCCCAAATTTGCATCCAGTGCTCCACTGAGCAGCAGGGGGAGCAGCAGGGCCTGGGGTGGGAGGTTTCTTAACTGAATCATTATTTGCAACTCTTTGCCATGTATTGAAGATGCATCTGTGCAGATGGTGCCATTCATTTTGCTCAGAACTGGCCGGATTTCTCTACAGCTCCTAGCTGACAATGTGATAAAGCAAAAAGTATTTGCAATCCAGTTTACAGCACTTGATATATGCCAACACCCTTGGTTTTGGGACTCCGGAAAACAAAATGGGTAAGGCTGGGATATTAGACAATCTGCTTCTTCTCACCACCACCATTGCAGCAGGATAACAACAAGGGAAGTGCCTATTTTGTAAGTTATTTTTCCACCCTGTTGGGTAGACTGGGCAGGGAAAGGGATCAGGGCAGACATAGGAAATCAGTGAGAGATTACATCCCTGCAAAATGTCTGGAAGAGAATTTAAGAGCAATTTCAAGCATTCAATGAAAAGCAAAGTTTTTGAGAGTTTGAAATCCAGTTGTGATTTAAGCAGGGCTGTATTTCATATCCCTGTTCACTACTGTTCTTATAGGGATTGGGATTTCTTTTTCTGTTTGAAATTCAGCTTTTTAGATATAGCCACTGATTCCTGTTATTCTCTTTTTCACATTCAGAAGAGGAAGTTGTCTTTAATTGCTCTTCATAGCTTTCTGTTACACCTCTATGCACCCTTCTGCAACTTCAGCCCTTGCAGGGTTTTTGTTTCATACTACAGAGTGCTCTAACAGGAGTGTACAAAGATTTGGAAGACGTTGCCTGTGTCTGAGCACCTCTGCAGAATGAAATTCTGAAATTTTGCAGAACTTCCCTTCCTACCACTCTTCTTTCCTGTTTCAAATCAGATAAAGACTGAAATGAACCCACTTAACCACGATGGTCATCTTCAGAAGCCCTTGTCAGAGGATGGGGGCTCCTAGGGTGAGTCCAGCAGTGTTGGACCCTCTGGGGTTCTCCTTCCATGTGTGGTCTTTTTAGCTGGCCAGGGAAACTTGGCTACCCCGCCTCCAAACATCAACTGTTTCTTAACTGAATCATTCTTTGCAACTCTTTACCATGTACTGAAGATGCATCTGTGCAGATGGTGCCATTCATTTTGCTCAGAACTGGCCGGATTTCTCTACAGCTCATAGCTGACAATGTGATAAAGCAAAAAGTATTTGCAATCCAGTTTACAGCACTTGATATATGCCAACACCCTTGGTTTTGGGACTCCGGAAAACAAAATGGGTAAGGCTGGGATATTAGACAATCTGCTTCTTCTCACCACCACCATTGCAGCAGGATAACAACAAGGGAAGTGCCTATTTTGTAAGTTATTTTTCCACCCTGTTGGGTAGACTGGGCAGGGAAAGGGATCAGGGCAGACATAGGAAATCAGTGAGAGATTACATCCCTGCAAAATGTCTGGAAGAGAATTTAAGAGCAATTTCAAGCATTCAATGAAAAGCAAAGTTTTTGAGAGTTTGAAATCCAGTTGTGATTTAAGCAGGGCTGTATTTCATATCCCTGTTCACTACTGTTCTTATAGGGATTGGGATTTCTTTTTCTGCTTGAAATTCACCTTTTCAGATATAACCATTGATTCCTGTTATTCTCTTTTTCACATTCAGAAGAGGAAGTTGTCTTTAATTGTTCTTCATAGCTTTCTGTTACACCTCTATGCACCCTTCTGCAACTTCAGCCCTTGCAGGGTTTTTGTTTCATACTACAGAGTGCTCTAACAGGAGTGTACAAAGATTTGGAAGACGTTGCCTGTGTCTGAGCACCTCTGCAGAATGAAATTCTGAAATTTTGCAGAACTTCCCTTCCTACCACTCTTCTTTCCTGTTTCAAATCAGATAAAGACTGAAATGAACCCACTTAACCACGATGGTCATCTTCAGAAGCCCTTGTCAGAGGATGGGGGCTCCTAGGGTGAGTCCAGCAGTGTTGGACCCTCTGGGGTTCTCCTTCCATGTGTGGTCTTTTTAGCTGGCCTCAGAAAGCCGGGGGGGGGGGCAGAGATCAGACTCACTCTGTTCCCTCTCCCCTGCTCACTCCAGGATGCTCTCTGGTCTGCTCAGGTCTTGTCTGTGCTCTTCTTCCTTGGCCTGACTGAAACTTGCCTTTAAAAGTCCCCTCTCGGGCAGCGCCTCCCTAGACTCACGTGTCCTCTCCCTATGAAAGTCAGGGCTTTGGTGATTGACATTTTCCCTGCCCCTCCTCCCATTTCTATCCATTCCCTCCCCACTAACTCCAGCTGCCCTCCCAGCTTCCCCAGTGTGCTGGGTGGTGGTGCTGAGCTCCACACCTCCACTGTCACCTGCACCTCCCACCTCACTGCATTCCCATGGCAGCCACTGCTCCACCTGTTTCTGCCGCAATCCACATAGTTCTCTCCAGGACAGCTGGCTGACCTCCCTCGGTCCAGACAAAATTGCTTGAGGTCCCGGCAGTGGTCTTGGTGGCGGTAAGTGCGGGTGGGGGGTAGAGACAGATTAGGTGGGTGGCAACCTAGGAAAGGGCCTTCTTGGTTGTGGCACTAAAGCTTTGCAATTCTCTCTCCAGGGAGATTCATCAGTCCTCTTCTGTTATCATCTTCTGCTGGTAGGTGAAGCATGGGGGGGGGGTGTTGGCATTCCCTGAATGATCCCTGCTTTCTGACCAAAGTTTTCGTTGTTGCTTTTATGTCTTTGTATGCATTTGAGCTCTCTTTTAAATTGTTTTAATGATGTGTTGCTTTTGAGGGGGTCAATGGTTTTAAAATGTGATTTTATCATGCCTTGGTGACCCTTGTGAGAGCAGAAAGCTGGGAGATGAGAGAGAGAGAGAGAGATTGGATAACAAGAAACTAAGAGCAATGCTACTGTTTGCTTGTATAGAACATGGATAAGGAGGAAGAACTATTCCCCTTCCTATGCAACCGTTCTGCCTAACGATTGCATGTAACAAGAAGTAGGGAAAAAGCATTTAGCTTAGGGTAACAAAATAGATTGATCTGAGCTTTCTTGTTCACAGAGCTGCTGAGGTCCCTGGTTAACTTAGGGACTCCCCCCCAAAAAAAGGTATTCATCTGCATCCCTGCTCATATATTTCAAATTATGATGGCGTAATAGTTCCTTCAGTAGATTCAGGCTCCTTCTTCTACTCTCTAATTAAGGACCAAGACTCTATTTTCTGAGCTACGTGATAGGGAACGAAAAGCAAAAGTCCTACATAACTAGAGAATAGAGAAAGTTAATGAATGTTCTTCCAGTTTTTCAATCAGATGGCATGAAATTGCCTAATTCTCTTTTACCTCCAAATTACAGTTTCCTGCTTCTAATAATGCTAAATTTTGCTACCTCCAAAGACTTAACCAAGGACTTGATAATTGTTTTCTTTTATCAGCGTGGCTAATGAAACAGGCATGATAAGGAGACCCACTAAGAGTCAAATGAGAGCATTAAGAGAGGGTGTTTTTTTTTTTTCCAGATGTCAAGACTTTTCTATATTCAGTGTGAGAAATTAAATTAGACTTCAGACTTATGGAAATTTATAACTCGGTCCATGTCACAGGCTGTAATATTTAATTAAAATGATAATATATTTTGCTGTGGAGAAGTAAAATTGTTTTAAATGGAAGCCATTTCTTCTGGGGTCTTATTTAGTTGGTGAATTAGACGGTGTAGATATGTACAGATCAGTAATAAGGCCTTAAGGGACCTTTGGGTCCAATTGTTGTAAGTTTGCTGGAGCCAAATTGAACAATCTCTTAGAATTAATACTTTCCATTTTCATAATTAATGCATTTTCCCCCTTCTCTCCAAATAACTGTTCCAATTAGAAATATAAAACTCCACTCCAGGTTACATAAATCCTGGTTGATCGTACTAATCCATCAATTCCTTTTATTTCTTAGTTGAGCTTAAAAAATGAAAAAAGTATGTTGAAAGACACAGCAATTGGAATGACTTATGCTGACCAGTTCCAATTTTCTCTCCTTGTACAGTCTGTTTAGTGTTACAAAAACAATTCAGAGGCAGATTGTTGGTGCCATATCTCCTCTGACCTTTAAATCAAATTTAGTATTTCACTCTCTAGTATGCCACCAAGCAAAACCTGACACCTTAATAAAGGGGAAATCTTTGGCAATAAAATCCCCCCATCATTCAGGAAAAGAGAGATCAGAGATTTTTTGGTTTTGGTTTGTGTTTGCCTGAATGGGAAAACCCTTCTAAACAAGTGTTTATATGAACCAGGGTTCTGTATTGCCAGAAGTGAATACTGCACTTGGTTCAGTATATTATATTCCATCAACAGCATAAATGGCATAATTTATTGCAGTCACTACAAGTAAAAAATAATAATAAGTGAATGCAGAGGTCACATCATTGTTGATGAACTGTGAGATGTCTTACATGCTAAAAAACTTTGACTGAAACGGAACCAAAGGACTCAGAAAGGCTAGTCCACATGAATGGAGTTACAAATTTGATCTACTGCTTATACTTATCCCGTCTCAGATATTCAATGTTTACACTCCAACCATCCAATTACAGCCAATATACATAAACCATAATCATAACCAGGGCTAAAAAAATGACCTGACGCGTTTCGGCCGGATCGGCCTTCCTCAGAGGTCATACAAGTGTGGCTAGATGGTAAATAGTTACACTCATAAAACATAATCAAAAATGTATACAAAATATAATTTCAATTAGGACCATAACTTGATATTATCAATAAATACATGTACTTCTTTTTATGAATAGGTTTTAATATTGGTTCTCTTTTCCACTAAACCTTTGTTTGGTTTTGGATTTCTTTGTTAGGTTTAGTTTTCTTTCCCTTTTTTGTCCCTACACTCCAACCATGCCTACCCATAATCCCCCCCCAAATGCACAGTCAACATTTTGTGTGAACACAGCAATGAATTTGTTTCCCAGCTTTGGTACACATGAACAGAACACAGGGTTGTGGAAGGTACACATTGGCAGGTACTGGAACTGCACCTCCATAGGAAAAAATCACACAACATGATGAGTGATTGCATTAGGAGGATTATTGCCTGTGGTTGGTACACCAAAATGGAACTGCTGAAAAGGGCTACTGATCCACAGCCCTTCCTGTTATTATTTATTTATTTATTTATTATTTTCTATTTATAACCCGCCTTTCCTGTACAGGCCCTATGTGGAAGGTAAGTTTCTGGCAAGGATCCAAGAAGAGTTTGTGGCTTAATATGAGGCAGTAATCCATATTAACAACGACAACATGATCAATTTATTTCAGCAAGGAACATTTACATGCATAGCCAATGGGGATGAGATTTGCATCTCTCTCTCCCTCTCTCTCCCCCCTCTCCATACACACACACACATACAGGTATGCATTGTGATGCTCAACTAGGCAACACTGAACACACTGGAATTTGGGGGGAGGGGTACAAACTGGGATGTGCATCTGTGCCCACTAGTTGTTGCCCATCATTACTGAATGTAACTAGAGGTAAAATGGGGAAGCCATAAAGAATGCTGGGCATATTCTAATACATACTATTGGCTAGCATTGTACATAAGCTAAGAGCCCTCCTTAGAACATTCCAGAATGCTATACAATGTGCAGTAATTCCGAGGCAGCTGCAAGGCACTTCTCGGCAAACAAATTATTTATTTATTTATTTATTTATTCTGGGATTTATATCCCGCCCTACCCATACGGCTCAGGGCGGCAAACATAACATACAGTAAGTAATTTAAATTAAAGCCACCATTAAAACTACCTAAAAACAGATCAATAAATAAGACAATATACATTCAATGTGGAGTGGGTCTCCTAAATATCTGAGGATCTACAAGTCTGTAAAACTGAGATGTCTGCTATGTCCAGTGTGCACAGAGCCCTGTGAACAGCTCTGATAACACATAATACCCTGATAGATCAAGATGAGTAGGCGTGTTAGTCTGTCTGTTGCAGTATAGATCTGTAGCCAGGATTTTGTTTTCATTGGGGGCATTTAAATTTACAGTTACTCCAATAGCACCTTAAAGACTAACAAAATATGTGGCAGGGTATGAGCTTTCGTGAGTCACTGCTCACTTCTTCAGAGAGTCAATCTGTCCTGTTTATTGAAAAGAGAGTGATTTCAGATGCCGAATGACATTAGGAGGCAAATTACAATAGCAGGTGAATGGAAATAGCAAGCATGATTGGATTTAGGTGAGATATGCAGAGGGGTAATAACATCATATCCTCAACTTAAAACTGAAGTCTATAGCAATCATACTGAATATCTGAGAGCCCAAATGAACACTTGAGGGCGGAAACAGATAAAGTCAAAGCAAATAACAAAGGAGTTTGGTACCCATTCAGCAAAGAACACTACACTGAGTCCACTTTTGTAAATATGTGTCAGACTCAGATGTTGGGCTGTGATGAGCTGGGAAGCTGCTGCTGTGGCATCACATTGGGTGGTGCTGCTGTTGTTAGACCTGTCGGCGGTGTTCGACACGGTCGACCATCAGCTGCTCACCCACCGCTTCACCGACATGGGAATTCAGGGGCTTGCCTTGCAATGGCTTGTCTCCTTTCTCCAAGGTTGGGGACAAAGGGTGGCCATTGGGGAGCAGCAGTCCCAAAGGCACCCACTAGTGTGTGGTGTGCCCCAAGGGGCTGTGCTCTCCCCGATGTTATTTAACATCTATATGCGCCCCCTTGCCCAGATTGTCCAGAGGCATGGGCTGGGTTGTTGCCAATATGCAGATGACACCCAGCTCTATCTGATGTTCGGCAGTCAGTCTGAAGCTCTATCTGATGTTGGGCAGTCAGTCTGACTCTACCCCAGAAGATCTGGACCGGGCATTGCAAGACATGGCTGGATGGCTTAGACTGAGTCCATTGAAATTGAATCCGATGAAGATGGAGCTCCTGTGCCCGAATTGAAGTGGTACAGGGGTAGGGATCCCACTCCCGGCCTTCGGTGGGGCGCCATTGGTGCCAGCTCCGAGGGTCAGGAGCTTGGGAGTGCTCCTGGATGCTTCCTTAACAATGGACCCTTTTACCATCTTCGGCTGATTAGGCAGTTGGTTCCCTTCCTCGAATGCAATGATCTGGCTGCAGTGATCCGTGCTATGGTCACCTGCCAATAGCATTCCGGATTCATTTCAAGGTGATGGTTTTGACCTTTAAAGCCCTTTATGGTCAGGGACCAACCTACCTGAGGGACCGCCTTTCCCCGGTTGTTCCCCAGAGAGCACTGCAATCAGGATCCCAAAACCGCCTGGCCCTCCATGGCCCAATGGAAGTCAGGTTGATGGCAACTAGGACCAGGGCTTTCTCATTTGTAGCTCCGTCCTATTGGAATGAGTTTCCGCTGAGATCAGGGCCCTGTGGGACCTGTCACAGTTCTGCAGGACCATGAAAACAGAGCTTTTTAGACAGGCATTCCATTAGGAGTGGCGTCCTACCAGCAGCGCCCTGTATGAACTCCAATCCAACACGACTTAGCGTGGCAGTACCGCACTTTATTTTTATCACCATCGAAGTGATGTTTTAAATTGATTTGTCTGTGTTTTAAATCATTTACTTCATTTTATCAATTGTAAAATGTATACTGTTTTGCAGTTTTGTGGAAGCCGCCCTGAGCCTGCCTTGGCGGGGAGGGCGGGGGAAAAGTTAAATAAATAAATAAATTCTGTGGTCCTCCCTTGTCACAGTCTGGAGGCCTCTGTCTCCTTGGAGGTAAGTGCAGGTGTGGACAGTCTGAACCCAGACAATATGTGCTTGACCTTGAGAGTCAAGGTCAATGCAATTTTCTGCATATTGTTCCATTTACAATTCAAAAGGTCCTTACCTGTTTTGAAAGATCAAGTCATGGTGTCCTGCCCTTAAACTTTACAGCACTGAGCCCTTGACCATGTCCTTAATTTCATGCAGAGCTTTGTGGATTACTACGAACAAGGCCCTTTGCAGAAATAAATACAGTGAGCTCTAGAAAGAGGTTCTGGGCAGGTGCTCTGGTTTCGAGCACTCAGCACCAATTTGCTGTGGTGACCTCAGCAGGGTATAATGACACAGAGTCCACCATTTTCTTCAGGGGAACTGATCTCTGCCATCTGAAGGGCAGTTGTAATTCTGAGTGATCTCCAGCCCTCACCTGGAGATTGGCAATAATATTTCCCCAGGAGGAAATGGCAGGTTTGTAGGGTGGAGTCTATGACATTGTACCTGTCTAAGGTCCCACCCCTCCTCAAACCCCACCCTCAAATCTCCAGGATTTCCCAACCTGGAGTTGGCACCCCATCTCCTTCCCAGCCAACCATAAACTTATCTGCCCCTCTGACTTCAGCTTTCCATCCCCTCCCCCACACCTGCAGCCTCTGTCTAGGAAAAGTACAGTCTTTCTCCACAGTGAGAACCCAAGCAGGATGGAAGCGACCTCAGCAGGCTTCCGTAGACTCCACCACAAAATCTCCAGGAACTTCCCAATCTGGAGCTGGTAGGCCTGGAAAGGGCCTCCTGCCTTTCCCTTTTTACTGACAGAATCAAGATCATTGCCTAGAAACAGCCACTGAGGGAAAAGTTATCTCCATAGGAACCAAGCAGTAGAAGTATCTTCATCAGGAGAGACAGCTGTTTTGACAGTTTATTCTGTCAGGGAACAGTGGCCAGGCTGGCAGTGGGTGGGAAAGTGGAGCAGACCCAGCCCCCAGCCAATGGCACGTGAGTACTCTTGAGTGGTGGTTGATGGGCCAATGACTGATGGAGCGCACAACACAGCCAATGGGAGGGCTGGAAAGTGCAAACACATTAGGGCTTTTATTTTGAATACCAACACCTTGTAATCCCTACAGAGCTTTGCCTTCTCTCACATTTCATAGTGATCATTGTGTAGACTGGTATTTCAGTGTCTGTATTTATTATATTTTTATCCCACCCTTCCTCCAAGTTCCTGGCCCAAAGAGTGTCTGGCTGTCCTGGCTCCAACTTGGTGGAACTCTCTGCCAGTTAACATCAGGAACCTGAGGGATCTGCTATAATTCCACAGGTCCTGCAAGGCAGAGATGTTCCACCAAGTATATGGCTGAGGACAGCAATGGTTATTAATAACAGTTTTTAACAGCAATGGTTTCTTAACAGCAATGGTTTCTTAACAGTTTAATAGTTCTTAAGAACCTTTTCATTCACAATCTGCTTCCACCCCTCTTCCCCCATTGCTAAGGGGGGGCTTTAGAAATGTATCTTAAATTATTTAATAGATTTTATGTATTTTATATAAATAAATATATGAATCTGTGTTGCGCTCGCTTGCAGGGAGGGCAGTATACAAACCCGATATAATAAATAACAATATAATTTTTACCTTTTAAATAAAGTGCGCATATCTGTTCTTTTAAATTTTATAAATGCACCAAGCTGCACAGTGGTATGGGTTAACTAAGTTTTGCATAATGTATATTACATTCTTAAAGTCTAGCTCTGATAAGAAAGTCACAGTGCAGTCCTATGTGAGTTAGTTCATAACAGACTAAGGCTAGAGAAATTCTGCATGGTAAATATTTTAAGTCTTTCCTTCTCCGCCCCCGAAAAGAGTTTTCCCACATGGCTTTAATGCTTCTGTAGATTTCACTGTTGCTATTTTTGCCTGCTGGCAAGTGTGGAAAGTCCCCCCCCTCCCGATTTTATTTATTAGCAAGATTTGTATGGCACCTGTCTGTCCAGTTGGGGCCACCAAGCTCTCTCTTAGGATTGCCTAGATCATGCAACGAACATGAAATTGAGCAAACTTCAGAGGACGGCGGAAGACAGGAGGGCCTGGCGTGATCTTGTCAATGGGGTCGCGAAGAGTCGGACTCGACTGTGCGACTGAACAACAACAACCAGAAAAGGTGTCAGTGGGCGCCATGGCACCCATAGGAATGCCTGTCCTAGGTTCATAGATCTAGATGGATGGCTATAAAATCTAGGCATTTATATGTGAAATAGTTATTTGGTCTTTTCCCCCTCAAGATTTAATATTTTTCCATCATGAAAGAGTACCCATGGAAGGATCCTTGTGGGGAATAATGTTGTCCAGCATGCAAAACATTGCACTCTGACCAAAATGGTTTGTGAGCTGTTTCAGGTTGCACTGATTTGTGATGGGGCTTGGCACACCCACTTGCCTGGCTGTTCCTTGGCAACACATACAAGTTTTGGCAACACGATGATGGCTTTATTTGGATTGTACCCGGGTGCCATACTCACCTGGGGCTGGTGGCACGGCGTGCACTGTTTCAGAGCACTCTGGCGATCGAACCATGTGACATTAACAGCTGTACTGTGAATTTGCTGGCATTCGCTGTTCATTCAGTTGTTCTGAAAACGTTCCAGATGCTTGAATGGCTTTGATTTTGGGAGTAAATTCCTTCCCCTGTCCTCAGTTACAGTGCTTGTCCTCATCTGTTCAGGTGTTGCTTTTTGTGCGTGCAAAGAACGACCTGGGGATGACTTGCAAGTAAGTTTTGCAGGGCCTGTGCATCCCATGCAAACGCTACGGCCTCCTAAGCAGTGCAATCCTGAGAGCACTTTCCTAGGAGCGAGGCTGAGTAGACCTGCTTGGGGTTGCTCACTTGCAGTTTAGCCCCTGCATCTGTCTGCTGTAGCCCCAGATCTCCCCTTCCCTTTATGGGAGAGCAGCTCGCCACGGAGACAGTCTTCATGTTGTGAATAAGGCTACGTCAGCTTCATTGAGAGAGCAGAAATGAAATAAAGATTAGCTATTTTGTCATGTCACTGACTCATACCAATTGGTTTTTCAATTTTTATGTCTCTTTGCTTCATGGGTCATGCAGTGTCACAACGATCCTTTGATTTGTAGGTTGTAAAATTATAGCAGCCACCATTTGGCCTGGACTAACTTGTGCCGGCAATAGGTCAGCTTCATATTGTAACCTGACAGGTTGATATTAAACACCAATCTGTATCAGACAGCCTCAGCCCTCCATTGACCATGGGGAGGGGCCAGAGAAGTTTCCCAGTTTCAGGAAGGAGAAGATGGTGGCTTTCCATAGTTTCTCCATTCTCACCAGTAGTATCGGTGGAGTCTCTGGTTAGGTAGAGGAAGGAACAATATTTGAGCCTTCTGCAGCTTCTGCAGACAAAGGAAATAGAGGGCCGGCTGTTCTCCTGATCCTGCCCTCCCTACAGGGCTTCTGATCTGCCACTGAAGATCTGGTAGGCTGTGCAGATAAAAATACAGTTATTTCAGTGGCAGCTGCCACCATGGCATTCAGTTCTCTGTCACCTCTCTTTCTCAGTGTATTTTTGATTACCCCTTTTCTCCCCTGCACTTGGGCTTCCTCTGTTTGCGTGGCTCCACCTCCCGTCATTTTGTGGTTGTGCCCCCCCCCTTGTCAGAATTCTGAAGGCTCAAAAATGGTTGGGGACCCCTGATCCATAGCCCGGCATGCTTAGCCCTCGGGTGGACACTCCCACAAAAGCAGAATAAATGCGAGAAGCCAAGACCCATTCTAACAAGGCAGTAGACATCCTCACTTTACCATGCCAAGTGGTAAGTTTGGGTACTTGTGCGGAATGATCCAGTCTGTCACAAATTGGCTGGCCGGAACCCTTCTGGAGTCTGTCCCCACTGGTGGACCTCCCAATGGCTCCTGGATTTTGGCCACTGTGTGACACAGAGTGTTGGAGTGGATGGGCCATTGGCCTGATCCAACACTGGCTTCTCTTATGTTCTTACGTTCCTTCCAGGCAGACAGGGCCCGTTGAGGTCAGTTTCACTTGTATGGGGAGCGAAACTAATTCGACCAGAACCTGCTTGCAGTGAGTAATTTCAGCCATGAAAAGCTGGACTGCAGCACTTTGTCTCACAGTGGACTGTTGAACAGTTGGGGCTACAGCTGCATTGCCATTTGGACCAGTACACTGGGATGCTTACCCATGAACCACATCTGCTCATGAGAAATGTTTGGGAGCAAGATGGATCGATTTAAATCGGAACTATTAAAGGCATTGATTTAAATAATGATTTTAATTGCTAGGGGGAAAGGCCGGATTTAACAGCTGGATTCCAGTCCCAGTGGCACCTTAGAGACCTATGCATTTTGGGAGGTATAAGCTTTTGAGAGTCTTGGAAGCTCATACCCTGAAAACTTTGTTGGCCTCGAAGGTGCTACTGGACTGGAATTTAGCTCTTGTACCGCAGTCCAACATGGCTACCCTCTGAAATGGTGTGATTTAAATTGCTGATTTTTAATGCCCCCCCCCCCCGGAGAAGAATGAATTGAGCACATAATTGCCTACACTCCGCAATGAAAGTGTGACACAGAAACTATTCCCTCACATTAAAAAGCATTCATTTTTTAAAAAAATAATTCCAGCCTGCTGTCAGTTGGATTTCATTTGTCCTTAAGAGGACACGGCAAGTCTCAAAATCGCCAATTTCTGCCACCTCTCTTAATTGGCTTTTAAAATTAATTTTCCTGGCTGCGTTAATCTGATTGACTCTCTGCCTCTGTAAATCGTTGAAGGGCGATAATTAACTTTTAATTGAGAAGCCTTGCTTGTTGCAAGGGGATCCCTTTCTAAAGTGAGCTTTTAGCTGAGAACCCACATTCCTCGACAGGACACAAGTACAAGGTAGGCTGAGATTTGGAATGAAACCCCAAGACAAGAAGTGTCTAGCTTTTTTTTTTTGTTTGACACCACCCTACCTAGTAAGGATCTCATTGATGTGAGCAGAACTCATACCTATATTGGTAGTTCAGCACGTTCGCTAAAAAGTGCCTAGCTTTGAGGATAGCACCCTCCTTTTGGAAAAGTAGGTCTCATATATTACTCCACTTCCCCGTCTGCGTGATGAAAACCATTCCTAATTCTCTTGCTGTGTCTTGGGCCCATCTAATCCATATTTGTCTAGGTCTCCAGCCTTCTGCCTCTAGGTTATAATGGCTTGTCTTATCCATGTGTTTTCAATTCAGCTTGGGTCTGAAAGGATCCTGTCGAGGTCTTTAATAGTTAGAAGGGCGATTCAGTTTTTGTTGTTTCTAGGATAGCGTGTCTTGTTATTTTAGATCCAAGATGGGAGACACGCACCTTTTTTTGACATTCTTCTTCCTCACAACTATTAAGGGCACACGCTTTCTGTCCCATGTTTGTTCATCCTGGTTCAGGAGGTCACGTGCCCCAGTTTGGAATGAACCTTGTAAGATATCCCCTTGCTCATACACGATGTCCCCATGTTTAGAACAGTAAACATGATTTTAGGTAAGCCACAAATCTTGAGTGTTAAAGAGAGAGCTCTCTCCCTTCCAGTCTTTCCTGGTCTGTACCAGTCTCCCTGATATAAGTATAACTCATATCTGTATCGAATGCTCGGCATGTTCACTAAAAGCAAAAAATCCTTCTGGTCCTGTGTTGAGCAGTTTGTCATGTCTTCTCCCTAGGGACAGAATCATGAGGTTCTCAGTGCCCACGGGACGAGAGATACTAACACTGTCTCTCCGATGTCTCCTATAAGACTATCACCATGTGATGTTCTTATCTGCAAGGAAGTTTGCATGTTTTGACGATGCTGTCCCATAACAAAACAGTTCTCCTCTATGTGTAGAAAATAAGGATGTCAGGGAGAGAACGAGACCAAACCCTTCACTTCAGCTATCTGGCTGTCTACATGCAGGGAGCCAGACATCTATGGCTGTCCTTGATGGGATGAAGTGGTGTCAAATGAAATGACCATGATATTTCTGCAGAGAGACTTGTCTGCCCATTGTGTTGCTCCAGTATCCTGTATCTGGTGGTTTCGGTAGCTGCCCAAACTTGCAAGCTGCCAATCTTGTGAACAATCCTCTTTTGGTGAAACCTTTGAACCGTGTTGGTAGTGAAGCCACTTAATGCTTGTTATTATCTTGTTCTCCAGATGTGGTTAAAAGGGGGGAAATGCTTAGCAGTTTCACGGCATCAGACATTTTGTTCTTCTCCTCCTTGCTTGTAAATGTTGCCTGGACAGCTTTGAAGTCCATGCAGCTTTGCCTGCAGAGTAATAGTAAGAGACCGATCTCTAAAGTTTCTTGCTTGGACCTGAATGCAATGTGATGTTCTGTCAGTGTAATTGCCAAGCATCCTTTTAGGAACATGCCAGAGGAAGTGTATTATTGTCTTTAATGCAGGCCTGGGCAACTTGTTCAGCACCAAGGGGGTATGTCAAAACAATATCACTGTATAGAAATATTGATTTCTAAATGTCTCCTGCATTCTCCTGTTCTGTCTTCTGGTAACAGGCTGTGCCTTATTTCCTGTTACAAGCCAAATGGTAGGCCCCATGGCCTCAATTGCATGCCATAAACCCACATTCTTTCACACTTCCATGCTGGAAGCTAGGCCTACATGCAAGAGCTCACGGTTTCCAAACTTCCAGCCTATCCCCAGTTGTACCCATGACGACTAACACATTGGACACACCTATGTCCACTCCAATTGGCTGATGGCCACAGCTGATTGAAATTGGACTATATCTGTTCAGACCCAATGAGAGAGACTCTCTCTGTCTCTCTGTCCCTTGCTCTTGTTCTGCTCTTGCTTCTGTTGTTGCCTGTTTATTGCACCTGGACATATGCTCTCTGGAAGAGACAAAGGACTGCTTTGTGCCTTAGCACATGGAGGGCAAAGATGGGATTGTTCCTCAAAATCCCTTGGTGATAACCTGGATTATCACAATGGACAATCTTGGACTCTTGGAAGCTCCTGAAGGTGGTAACTATGAATTATTAATGTTTAGTTAAGGCAAACAGCCCTAGCCTTTCTTGTTTTGAAATCTTATAGTCTAATTGCAATACTCTGAACTGAATAAAAACTTATTCTTGTTTCTAACTGGTCTTTGATGTTGTAACTGAATTCTAAGTCTAAATCTTGTGGCCTAGCGCTCACACCACACATGCTACCTTGGTAAAGTGTGCAATTCTGAGTTAGAGTTGCTAATGTGCTAAACCCTAGATACCAACTGAGATTTTGAACCTCTGATCTCAGGTTGGGGGGGGGGAATATTGCAGAGGTTCTGGTGGCATATTGTTCTGAAATCCAGAGAGGGTAGCCTACCTCTCTGGGTTGTTGTTAATGTATTGTAAAAGTATAGGATTCCCTCCCATTCCTGGACACGCTTGGGGGGCAGGATCCTATACAATCACAAACCCCAGAGTTGCAGCTAATTGGAACACAATTGTTTCCCGTTTTGCGGGAGGGACGGTGGCTCAGTGCATCTGCTCGGCGTGCAGAAGGTCTCTGATTCAGTCCTTGGCATCTCCAGTTAACAAGGCATCAGGTGGGCAAAGAGAAAGTCCTCTGCCTGAGACCTTGGAGAGCCAGTGCCAGGCCGTACTGACTGTGATGGACTGATGGTCTGACTCTGTATAAGCCAGCTTCACTTGCTCATGTTTGTCACGCAGTTTGCATGTCAGCAGGTCAACGTCTCCAGAAGCCTGCAGAACGAAGCAGAGGTACCTTCGCAGATCTCAGGCTTCTCCCGGTGAGGAGATGTGTATGAGTCCCTCTAGTCTCTGCCTGTTCTGGTATCCCATTGCAAATTCCATTCCACCAGCAATCAGAATAGGCAGAGAAGACGCTTACATGGTGATTCTGGCTCGTCTCCCTTGTTCCTAGAGAGAGAGAAGTGGCCATGCAAATGATCTTTGCCCTTGGAACAGGTATACCGAATGAGGTCACTGCTCCATCTGGCCCCTGGGTCTGCATCTTCTGACCAGGCTGAGGCCATCCAAGGTCTCTCCCAGCCTCTTACCATCTTGGGTACGTGCATTACAGGGAAAACGTAGGAATCTCCCCCTGCCTGAGTCATGCCAGTTGTCCATCTAAATTGTACCGGTTTACTGATTTGCACTGATTGGCCTCTGTGGAAGTCTCAGAGGAAGCATGAGCTGAAAGATGGCAGGACCTGAACCTGGAACCTTCTGGGAGCAATGTATGCACTGTGTCACAGAGGTGTGATCCTTCCCTAGAGGATGATATGTTGCATTTACTCTGGAACAGTTCAAATCATGGAATCATAAAGTTGGAAGGAACCGCCAGGGTCATCTAGTCTGCAATGCAAAAGTTCCTGTTTAGCTACAAAAAAAATTGGAGGAGAAACGTATACATACAACAGAATCAGGTGGTGAAACTTTCCTGGACTGGACCATTTCAGAGTGCAAATAAGGGGTGGTAGTGTGTTCCTTGCTCGTTGTTGTTGTTCAGTCACACAGTTGACTCCGACTCTTCGCGACCCCATGGACCAGATCACGCCAGGCCTTCCTGTCTTCCGCCATCCTCTGAAGTTGGCTCAATTTCATGTTCGTTGCATCTATGACACTGTCTAACCATCTTGCTCATATACTTGAATTAAACCAGCCTGCAGGGGTATAGAGTTTATTCTGGCCTTTTCCTTCGCACTCTAGCTTTCTATAGATAGGAAGGTTTTTGTGGAGCAGTTTTCAGAGATTCCTTTCTTTCCTTCCCCACACGGGAAGGAAAATCTTAGCACTCTGGAATGTTGGTTATATAAACTGGCCCATAGAAATCATGATCGCACAGATTTGATTAACTGACAAGTCTCTAACTGTGCGATTCCTCTAAAGAAACAGCATTTCTGTTTGCAGAAGTGGAGGCAATGATTTCAGCAGGTTCTACCTTCCCCTTTGCATTTTGCCCCAGATGCTGTTCCTAAGGACCCATTAACTTCAGACATATATTGTGCTAATGGTATTTTAAAACACACCCAGAACCATCATCTGTGCTGAGACAAAGCACGTCTTTAACCATATTAACCCAAAGCTGACTTTACAGGATTAACTTGAAAGCATGCAGTTTGGTAAAGGAGCAAATATTCCAATGCTGCATATAACCGATTGCATTCTGGTGATGAGTCAAATGCTTCCCAGGGGGGCTCGAGAGGGCATTTTTGCAGACTTCCAAAGCTGGCTGGTATTTCCAGCAATTGAGCTCCAAAGCCAGCGGTGATGGGAGTGGTCGTTTTGGTTCCTTCCTGGTGACAGAATGGAAACGAAAGCCTGCTTAAGCTTGAAGACATTCAGACGAGACAAACCATTCTCTTTGTCTAAAATTGTAGCTTGAATTGGCTCACTGTGCTGGAAGACAACCCAGTGGTGCTGCCTACTGGGTCATGGATTGAGTTGCCACTTTAGGTATGCCAGGCCCCTTTGGATGGCAGCGTGAATTGATGACGCCGAGGCATTTGGCATCCATCTCTCGCTGTGCTTTGGGCACTGCAGCTGGGAGCTCCAAACCACAGGATGAGCAAGCTGCATGATACCACCCATCAATCTTAAATTTGTAACAAGAGCTATCTAGGAGTTTCCCGCGCTTGCTCTTCACATTATTATGGTGCTGTTATATGTGTGGGTTTGTCAGTACATCGTGCAGTGCTTTGTATGTGTGAATCCGCTGTCACCGATTTAAGTGCTGCAGGAGGGACTTTGTATCACCCGACATCACCTCGAGCACGATGCTTTTTGCACTTCAGAGCGAGCATCCATCAAATCATGCGGTGTCGACTGGTGCACATTCACGCGTGACTCAGCTTTTATTTTTATTTTATTTGGTTTTTATTCCACCCCTTCCCAGGCCATCGCGGTTCGGGGTAGTTAGCAACATAAATGCACAATATAAATAAAAGTACAAATATAAAATAATTAAATACCCTGGCACTCTGGCGTGACCTTCCGAAAAGCTAACAGTAGACCCGGTACAAGTGCCTCAATGGAATGCCTAGAGGAATAATTCCATCTTCCTACAGAACCTAGACAAGTTCTGCAGGGCATGAGTCTCTTCAAACAGAGCAGTCCATTTTAGTATGGGAAAGCGCTTATTTGGAAAAATAAGTAACGTGAAGCAACTAGGGAGGACATGATAGAGGGTTATAAAATTATGCACGGGGTGGAGAGAATTGACAAAGGAAGTTTCTTCTGCCTCTCCCCAAATACTAGAACTCGAGGGCGTCCAATGAAGCTGATGGGCAGTAGATTCAGGGCGGACAAAAGGAAATATTACTTCACACAGAGAGTGATTAAAATGTTGAATTTGTTGCCAGAGGATGTAGTGATGGCCACAGCAGTAAATAGTTTTAAAGGGGGACTTGGACAGATTCATGGAGGATAGGTCGATCGGTGGTTACTAGCCATAGTGACTGAGGGGAACCTCCACATTCAGAGGCACTAGCCCTCTGAATCCCGGAGCCAGGAGGCAACATCAGGGGAAGGCCTCGGCCTCCGTGCCCTGTTGTTGGCCGTCCAGAGGAACCGGTTGGCCACTCTGTGAGACAGGATGCTAGACTAGATGGACCGTTGGTCTGATCCAGCCGGGCTCCTTCTTATGTTCTTAGGAGGCATAGGGATTTAGTATGCCAGTATTGCGTTTCTGTCAATGGCATGTGCTTAGTTACTACATTTGCTGTATGGATAGGCAGGATTCTGTACAGGCTATAAACTGATGGTTGTACAAGTCAGAGATGTTAAAAGTATGCTCCCAAGACCTTTTCTTAACAAAATGTTTTTTTTAAAAATACCCCACGGTTATGTTGGCTTTTCAGATGTGGAGCTAGTTTTGAATCAATTTAGTGCTGCAAAAATGGTTATAGCAACAAAGTGGAAGAAATGAGAACCCCCCCCCCCAAACACACTAACCTGTAAGTGAATGGTCCAATAAAGTCTGGAGTTATTACTTTATTGATAAAATTAATGCACTGTCAGAGTACTCAAAAGGGACGACCTTCAGAATGGTGATAAGGTTAATAACCATTGGATATTACTTATTATGTTTTGGAATGAAAAAGTAAGAGATAAGATTTATCCGTTTGCTTTTTATGAATAATTGCAAATGTTTTTTTTGTGGAATTATTGTAATTACATTTTTCTTTGTGAATAAGAATAAATAACCACGTAAACATGTGTTATCATAAAGCAGAATTACCTGATAGTACATTAGCGTTGAAAAGGACTCATCATGTCTGCTGTGCTGATAATTTTTATTGGGGAAAATGGTGTCCATTTCTCTCTTCATTTAACAGGAAACATAACTAGGCTGCATTCTGTTATTTGTCTGGCGTGGTGATCAGTGTGTGACAAATGGTTTGGGTCCTATTTGAAAGAGGATGGTTATGGCTTGGCTTTTATGCATTCTGCTTCAACACCAAAGTAATTGGAATAATCTGTAGAAATCACACAGATCAGCATATCCTGTCCAGTCCCCTCTGTTCCCCAAGTACTAGCGATATATTATTTTTGTACCTGTAAGAACTAGAAGTATGCCTTTTAAAGCCCAAAAGCTGAGATTCTCAGGAAGTACAATTCTGCATCCAATTCAGAATCCTGAATATGTACAGAATCCTGGAATAAATACTGCCTTGATTTCTGGGTATGAGGTGCATGACCCCAGTGGTAGGGCTTAGTGGAACCATTTGGGGGAGGGAATGCGAAGCCCTTACTGCTCACGATTAGTGAACTGAATTTTTTTAAAAAAATGCAAGAGGGGGAAGGAATGGCTCACCAAAGCCACACAGCAGCATCTCTTCTTAGCCCCACCTATATTGGATGATGTCACACAACATGCTAGTTGTTGCTGCCAGAAATAAATATGGTTGATTTAGAGCTCTTCTGCATTCAATTTTTTGTTGCTGTTGCTTATGTCTCCCTTATCATTTTAGAGTTTTTTTTCTTTTCTGCATGTGTTTCGTTCCCTCTAGTGGTGGATTTGATATTATATCGCTGTATGTCTGGCATATGTCCCTGCAGATATAAATGGCATGTTTTTATGCTGGACATACTGAGATGTAGTATCGAATCGACCACTAGAGGGAGCAAAACACATCCAGAAAAGAAAAAAACCCAAAGCTAGAAGAACGCACAAGCAACAAAAATGAGAATGCGGAAGAGCCCTTAATCATGTCCAGATTTCCACATTAAGCTGTGCCCATATTGCCTTATGAGATAGTGTCATGGTAAATTAGAGCTGGAAGCAGCAGGTTGCTGTACTGTTACTCCAAGATGTTAGCAGAGACAAAGGGACCAGGCGGGACCATGACTGATCTTTCAGTGTCGTGTCATCACTAATGACTCTCCTAATTTTTAATCCAGCCCTGTTAACAAAATAGCATTTCTTTACCTCTGTGCAGCTGCCTCAGAGGATGTTTTGAAATTTCGGCAACTCACCTATTAACTGTGTTTTAACTGTGTTTGTGTTGAACTTTTTCACACTTTGAACTTACCTGAGTTTTCCTAATGCTCTTCCCCGCCCACCCTTCACACCACCTTGCCTGGACACTAGTTTGCACAAGTAAGACCATTAAAATGCTTCTGTGTTTTGTTTTCTTTTTTGCATGTTTCTAGAATTTCTTGTGTTTGCATGTGGGTTAATCTGCACTTTTTAAAGGTGGGGGGACTTTAATTAATGTTAAATCCTTGTACTAATGCTTAAGGAAATTTGGGGAGGAAGGGTTAATTGTTAATTGAAATTAACAACGATCAATCAGTAGTTGGTTTTAATATGTTTTGTGTCTGATTCATGGTGATGTTATCTTTCCATTGGGCTTTTGCATGGAACAGTGGGAAGTAAAAAATTCAAGATTGTTGCTTTTGTTTTTAGTAAGTGGGCTGAAATTGGGGAAGAAAATAAAATTTTAACTGCATTGATAGACCTGATCTTCGTATTTCCAGGAGTCAAATGATGGCTGGGGCAGGATCCTGTAGAAAATGGGGGGGAACCTTCATTAAGAGCAGTAAATTGCCTCCCCCCCCAAGTACAATAGAAGTAGAAAGGTCTCAGAATTTAAAATGAAGAGCTTAGCCGGAAGTCTTGCAAATCTTTATTTGAGAGCCAGAACTCAGCCCTGGAACATTTGTAGAGTATGCTAGAATACCACTAAGCCAAGAGGAAAGACAGGGTATACATATTTTAATAAAAAAATAAATGTGTGCAGAATGCTTCATGGTCTAATTAGAGCCATCTCCTTTTCTCCCCCAAATTTATTATTAGTGGAAGAACTTAAAGGGGTGGTACGGAGGGAGGCTTGAACCCTGGCATTCCTCATTTTAAGCATTATCAATCAAAGTGAAGAGGTTTGGTAATTTTGGATCCTGCGTCTGCAAAATGTGGCACAGGAAGCAGCCTTGAAGTTGAGTCTCATAGCTTTAATGTATAATTTAGGTTCCCATGCTCCCCAGCATTTTATTCAGCGTGTAGCTTTAAACCGTGTTATGCTCTTACTCTGGTTGAAAATGGGTGTATAATTGTCATTATTTCCAATTTAGATTAATAGCAGTGTTTGGCAGTTATAAATGCCGGCACCAGTATTTTGCCAGGCAGGTATTAACCCCCCAAAGTAAATTAGCAAGCAAATCAACTCCATGGTAAGAATGAATCCCAGATGTGTTTGAAAACTGGAGGGGTCTTAGATCAAGATGGGTAGCCATGCTAGTCTGTCTATAGCAGTCAAAAAGAGCATGAGTCCAGTAGTACCTTAAAGACTAACAAAATATGTGAGTTACTGCTCACTTCTTCAGATAAGAGAAGCCAGTTTGGTGTAGTGGTTAGGAGTGCGGACTCTAATCTGGGAGAACTGGGTTTGATTCCCCACTCCTCCACATGCAGCTGCTGTTGTGACCTTGGGTCAGTCACACAGTTCCTTCAGAGCTGTTCTCTCAAGGACAGTTCTGGAAAGAGCTCTCTCAGCCCCACCTACCTCACAGGGTGTCTGTTGTGGGGAGGGGAAGGGAAAAGGATTGTAAACCGCTCTGAGACTCCTTCGGGTTGTGAAGGGCAGGGTATAAAGCCAATCTCCTCCTCCTCCTCCTCTTTTCCACTGGAGGGGTCTTAAACATCTCAGGATCTTCTTTGGCCTCTATAGGGGAGGGCATGAGATTGTGGGGGTAACCAGTCCTGTCTGATGGATGGAAGTCTCCCTTGCCCCATAGTGGGGGGTACCTGTTGAGGCCCTCTGTCTTCCCAGTCATACGTTCCAACAGACTGCTATGCTAACATGCTGTCCAGCCACATTCTTGATGTGAGAAACCCAAGCAGATGCTGCCATCCTGCCACTTACCCCGGTAGGACTACTTGTGCCATAGACTTAGTTTGGTGGACTCTGGCTTTGTGCTTCTATGCCTTTGCCATCGTATCTGACAGAGAAGATACAGTCCATTGAAGTCAGTTGGCTTAGAAGGGCATAACTCTGTTTAGGATAGTTTCAAGTGGGTAGCTGCAGTGGTCAGCGGTAGAAGAGCAAGATTCGAGTCTAGTAGCACCCCTAAAGATCAACAATACTTCCAGGCATAGCCCAGGCTAGCCCCATCGCATCAGAACTCGGGAGCTAAGGAAGGTCAGCACTGGTTAGTATTTGGATAGGAGACTGCTGAGCAATGCTCCCTCTAAGCCGTGGAGCCTTGTGAGTAAAAATTCTACCCTGTGAGCCACTGGCATTAAAGTTGTGAGCGAGCCATCTAGCTACTGCGTAAATTAGCCTGCTCTGGAGCCATCCTTCCTGAGCGAAGACAAAAAAATATGTGAGCTGTAGGCTAAACAACTGTGAGCTGGCTCACACTAACTCAGCTTAGAGGGAGCACTGCTGCTGGAGAATACCTGGTTTGCTATGCAGAGGCAGGCGATGGCAAATCACCTCTGCAAGTCTCTTGCCTCGAGAACCCTACAGGGTTGCCCCCAGTCAGTTGTGACCTGATGTCCCCCCGTCCCCCCCCCCAAGCTTTTGAGAGTCAAAGCTTTTAGCTTTTCAGAGCCACGTGGCTACCCACTGGAAAACCTTGTTGGTTTTTAAGTACTACTGGACTTAAATCTTGCTCTTCCTGTCAAGGTTGGTAACAACCGTTGTACTCAGCTTGGAGTCAGTTTGCACCAATCCTTCCCTCCTCTTTCCTCTGTCTGGTGCTGTTTATTTATTTACTATTTTATCGGGCTTATATCCCGCCCTATCCCAAAATGGGCTCAGGGTGGCTCACCACAGAATTGGGTATATAAATAGATATAAATAAACATAAAAATGGGCTCAGAATTAGATATAAATAGATATAAATAAACATAATAAGTAGATTAAAACAAATTAAAACATTCATTCCCCTTCCCTTCCCTTCCCTAGCTGGCTGTGCCAAATTGCTTGTGCACCCATTCCAACCACGGATAATACTAACTGTGCTTTCCACTTTAGCCAGAGTTCGAAGTTGATTGATTCATTCTGATCAGAGGACATCTGATTAGCATTAACCATGGTTTGCTTGGGTACAGAGGTAACACTAAACAATAATTAAAGCTAACCAGGCAAGATTTGCACTGAGGAATGAGTTATCCCGGCTTACGGTTGGCCAGCCATGGTTTGCAGGGATCCAGACCAGACTGTAGAGTTCTTCAACCTGTTGCTTCAATGTTAGCTAACAGTCCAGTAAGTCAGTACATAAACATGGTCTCTTGCTGGTCTTCTTGGCCCTTTAAGTGCTTTCTCCACCCCCACCCCCAAAAGCCCATGTGTCTTGTTTGTGTAAGAGTTCATTTGCAGAGACCAGGGTTAAAGTTAGAATGGATAATGAGCAAGAAAATCAGTGTAGCAAGTTGGCTGGGTTTCCTAGTCTGAGAGCTGAGAGGCTCCAGGTGCCAAGCCTGTTGAAAACCCAATAACTTGACTCTGCCCCTGCTGATGAAGAGCAAGTCTCATCAAAGCTCTGATCTTGCAGGTTGTGTATCCCCAATTCTTAACCTGTAAATTGCTTCTATGGCCCCAACGTCTCTCTCTCTCTCTCTCTCTCTCTCTCTCTCTCTCTCTCTCTCTCTCCGTCAGGACTTGAACAATACTAGCCTCCCAAGTTGCAAGGGTGCCCAAAAATTAGGAATTCGAAAATGTATAGTTCTGAACAATGCTCCCTCTAAACTGTGGAGTCTTGTGAGCAAACATTTTACTTTGTGAGCTACTGGCATTAAAGTTGTAAGCAAGCAATTTGGCTGTAGCATAAATTAGTTTGCTCTGGAGCCATCCTTCTTGAGCTAAAACAAAAATCTGTGAGCTGGAGGCTAAAAAACTGTGAGCTAGCTCACACTCTCAGCTTAGAGGGAACGCTGCTTCTGAACATTGTGCAGGGTTGGCTCCTAAGAATCTGATGCTAGTATTGACCCAGCTGAAATACATGCTCTGGTTCCAGCCCTGCTTGTCCTGTGGTATTGCTGCCCACCAATGCATTATGGGAAATGGGTGTGCACTTCGCAACAGGAGGAGAACATGGAAGACCTGTGTTATAGAGGCGGAAGGCATAGCCCATCCTTTCATTTAATTTTTGTTTCTATTCCAGTTCTGGGAGCCATGGTAGAAGTAAAAGAGGGGACTGTTAATCTCTTTATAGCCGATGTTATTGCTTAAAAAATGTGGTCATGACTCTGAGTGACCTAGCCAAAGCTCAGTGCTTTGTGAGTCCCCTTTGATTTTGGTGGGGCAGAATTTAGGCATATGCCAACTGTCCCATGGAAATCAGCAAAAGTAGTTAACTTCCACTGGGTCGTGGTGCCCACTGAGTGCCCCATCATGACAATCTCTTCTTGTGCACCCCCTTCCCAGCTCATGAGATGGATTCCGGCATATCCTTTGTTTTGCTGGCATGTACATCTCTGTCAGAAAGAACTTATCCTCACGTGCCCCCCTCATCAACTCGTTGTAGATGAGGAAATGTCACGTAAGCCCTTAAAATGCAAACTGATGGATCATAACCAAATGGAATGCCTTCCTGAGGGCTGATCTGTTATTAGGAGGCCAGGGGATGTATAGGCCAGAGTACTGGGCATCCTGGAGACCCGTGCTAAAGCACCATCAGGTAGGCTCAAGGATGCTGTGACCTTGTTCATATTATGATGCAGTGGGTCAGATGTCAAGGGATGGGGAGATCTGCCAGGGCAAATCACTAGGTACAACACGGCACTTAGGCGTGCCTGTTCCATTGGCGCTGCACAGAGAAAATTAGGATCTGGTTTTGATGTTGGTTCAGTCCTAAGCATTTGAGTGTGTGCAGAAGATCTACTGCCAGTTGGACCTAAGCAAGCACATGATTTCTGTGAATCTTGAAAGAGGGCCCAGGGTGTTCTCTTTCTTTCTTCTTTAAAAAGTTCCCCTCAGTTTTTAGGGACTCCTTCAAACTGTGCAATTTATTTATTTATTTATTTAATTGCATTTATATCCCACCCTCCCCGCATGCGGCACGAAACACACAGTTCTCCAGACAGTTGGCTGGCTTCTTTTTGACTTTTGTAATGATTCTCTCTTTGGCCTTCCATATAAATTCTTTAGCGGCCCAACTTTACCAAAGGACTCCCTTACCGGGAGTAAGAGAAATGTCGGCATTGGTGGCTCGGCCATTAGCCCAGTCTACTTAAGTTGGATTGCTTTGTTTCAAGATCCAGCTTGTCTCTTCTCACCTTCCATCTGGCTCTCGGGCAACAAGAGGTCAGTGACTTGCCCCCTTGAGTCACCTCAGGTATCCAGGGCGCCAGGTACTCTGTCCTGCATGTTTCCTGGCCTGAGATTTGAGCCAGAATTACAATTTGCTGGTTGCATTTTGGAATGGGTAGTTGGTGAGAAGACAGTAAGGCAGACTGTGAAACCTCACCTAGGTGAGCCAGAGGTTAACCTTAATTATCAGTGATGTTGGGTACACTTGCATGCTAACAGAGGTTTATCACTTTCTGGGCCACAGTCCATCAGCTTGAAAGCCTTTCTGAAGTTTTCACGCTGCCTATTTATTTATTTACTTTATTTAACTTCCGTCCTACCCCATGAATGGGCTCAGGGAGGCTCACAACGTAATAAAAACAATTAAAAACAAGATATAAAAACAGTTAACCAATTAAAAGTTCAAAACAAGATGGCATTAACCATGAGTAATCCAACATCTCCTGTGACATTTTAACAGGGAGTGGTAGATGGCCTGATTTATGTTTTTAAACAGATGGTGGGAGGTAGTGCTCCATAGCTGATGAGGCACTGGGCAGGTATCAAAGGCAGGGTTTAATGTCCGTTGCCTCACTCAAAGCTCTGTCGGAACAGCTCTGTCTTACAGGCCCTGCATTCACCTTTCGAGGATGGCATCTTTGGACATCCACCCTTCATGCAGGCGTTCACTGACCACTGCAGGAAATAGTAGGGCTGGTTCCCCCAGAGGTATTTTTACTCCCTGGTGGAAATAGAGTTTAAAGGCCGACTTAGTTTGAGACACCCGGTGGTAGCTGCCGCTTTAGACCTGTTCAACGTGAGTGGCGTCACCTCTTCCCCAGTTCCTCTTGGCCTTGTGCCCCCATGAGCAGAGGCCGCGAAAGCAAGCCATTAAAACGTGTCCCTGCAGTTCCTTTACCATCTTTCCACGCTTGCTTTCTTCCCTCCTGAGCTTTAAGCATTCTTTTTTCTCCCCTGTCGAAAACGGATGGCTCATTTCCCAATCGAGAGAAGGGAAGCGCATTCTGCCGTTGGATCTTTTCCTCCCACGCTCGCTCTTCATAATTGCCTTCAAAAGCCTCTTTAGAAGTCTAGGGCCTTTTGGCGTTTGATCTAGCGGGGCATCATCCAGAATGGCAGCGAAAACTCCTTAATTATTAATTATTTAAGGCCGTTTCCTGCACGGCGTTTAGAAAACCGGCTGGCGTTTGGGAAGCCCTGAGAGCGTGGCTGACTTGGCAGGGGCACCAGGGTTGGAAGAGGAGGAGAGGGGGTACAGCACCCGCTCGGGCTTTCTGCTGCAACTAACATGCTGGTCTACCTTCCCTGTGAATGGCTCAGCCCCATAAAACTCCGTGCATTTGGAGCACAGCAGCTTCACCTAACATCTCCCTGCCGCCGTCTAACCTAATACCCGCTTGGCAAATTTGCATGGTACATGGGAAAGCATAACTTCATTACCTTTCTTCTCAAGAAACCCGCTTTGCTGCGGCCCCCTCCCAAGGGGCCCCACCAAAGGTGCTGGAAATGACTGCTTTAAAATAAAAGAAAAATAAGGAAAGGGTTGTTTGAAGCTCGGCAGAAGGTGGGTTTTCTTGTGCATTGAATATGTTTGAACTTTTGGTGTATAGTGCATGTGACAACCTTCTAATCCAATTTTTGTCTTTTCTTTCCCTCCTCTCCCCTGTTCTCCTCCCCTCCTTCTTCTTAACCCCCTCCCCTGCCTTTTTCCATCTCTGGGGAAACGCAAGGAGCTGGTAAGAAGCCTCGCTTTCCGTCTGCTTTGGTGTTTGTACTGCTAACCTTTTGCCTTTACCAGATCTTGCAACCATGGAAGTGGGAAAGAAGGAAAGGGGACTTCCATACAATATTGTAGGATCCTTGGGGTCATTTCCTGGGAAAGGCAGAGGCTTTATGGTAGCTAAGGCAGAAAATCCAAGTGGTTCTCTTTCTCTCTTCCGTAGTAACGAGTTGGCCACTATGTGAGACAGGATGCTGGACTAGATGGACCACTGGTCTGATCCAGCATCGATCTTCTGATGTTCTTAGGTATCTGATACTCAGAATTCTACAACCACCATTTGTGGAAGTGTCCACGTACTCTCATGGGTAACAGTCACTGACAAACCTATCCCCCTTTAAAGCTGTCTAACCTGGTAGCCATCAGCATGTCTTACAGCAGCCATTTTCTGCTCTTTTTGCGAGTGTTATGACATCTTTTCAGAGTTTGGGCACTCCAAACTACGTAGCATTACAAATTTGGCTGCCTGAGGGGGAGAAAGTCATAGGTCTGGAGAAGACTACAGAGTCATAAGGTCCCTTCTTCAGCCACTAAATCAAGATCTTGCAGGTATCAACCTCTACACAGATTAAGCTATGAAACCAGAAATGCAGTGTTTCACAAGCAGGGAGTGGGAGCTTACCATGGCTCTGTTCAGACATCATGTTGGGCTGATGTGTGCTTGACTTGCACGTGTGTCTCCTCCTTCCTTGAGCAAAGCATGATGAAGGAATCCTGGTTTAAGGTTGTCTTTGGTTACCCATGTCAGACAAATGAAGACTCAATCTTAATTGCATTTGCTCTTTGCCTCTATCTCCCAGCTAGGATTCTAAATTGAAATTTAATTCAGGCTTAGAATCGGGGTTACTAGCACTGCCTCAGCAAATGATGGGAAATTTAGAGGGTGGTGTCTGGGAAGGATGGAGTTTGAGGAGGATGTGATGGCATTTCTGGCTGACTGTCTAGGAACTTTTGCCATAGACACACAGAGAAATTCCTAGAGCACCACTCTAGAAATTCCAGCCATTTTTGTTCCCGCTCCTCGATTTCCTGAGGATGGGAGGTTACGCACTGAGGATGGGGGTTTACCCCCTGTGGGCAGGCAAATGGCTAGCCTACTTTGAATACCAGTTTGTTGAAGGAATTTATCTCCTATTAAGTCACATGCCAACTGAATTTGTATGTTACAAGTTGGTAACTGATTCCTTCAATGTGAGAAGGGGCAAGGGAGACGTTCAGAAAGGTGGGGGCATGAGGTCACCAAAATTGATTCCATTCCAGCAGCTGGAAGCTTCCTTTAGATTGCTTGATCAGGAGAACCAAACAATGTGTTATAGAGCAGACAGAGAGGGACAATCAAGATGGATTGCCAATCTGACCTGAGGAGAAGTTCCTTGTTGACTCCAGATGTGGAGTTCAGTAGCGTAAGAGCAAAACCCATCTGTTAAGTCAGCCCCAAAAGGCCAATTGTGTTGGGATTCAGGGCTCGTCCGCCATACCTGCTGTATTTAGTCTTTAGTTCCCCAGAATGGGGATGACCGCCTTCCGTGTTCTTGGGGGCTTATTCTGTCCTCTTAATCAGTAGTCCCAAATTTAGAAGTGTATTTTGCCACAAAAATGTTACCCTTCCCATAGTCAAAGTTATTCAGACTCCGTAATGAAGATCAAGTTGAGACTTTTACAGTCCTGGAGCATCTGCCAGACATAACTGGGGCGTTATATACAATATCCACAAGAGAAATGGAGTAGCAATGCTTGGGTTACTTATATGTGAAAATGTGAGCCGGCTTTTATCACACCTTGATTAAAATTGTGCAGGGACCAGGTTCATTTTCTCCCATGGGCTGGATTTGATCCTCAGACTGATTGACAAATGTGAATTCAAGAACGGCAGTTTGCTGCTAACAGGGCAGGTTAGGATGAGAAACTAGCAACCACTTGGGCTAAAATATTTAACTTTCAGGATTTTACTGTGTGTGTGTGGGGGAAATCACTGCAAGTGAATGTTGTATGTGTACGGAAGTTTGCAGATCACCCAAGAGACATTAAGGTGGTATTTAGCCTATATGATGGTGGGTTTTTATGGAGAAGAGGGGCTAAAGAGAAGGGCATGTTTTAGGTGTCTTTTAGAAAGTTTGACATATTTGAGCATTTTTAATATCTGGTCAGCATATAAACATTATCAGGAATCTGATGTGATTAAGCTGTAAGAATTTACCAAACTTTTAAAGAGAACGCGGTCTGCATCAGTACCTCTAAAAGACACCACTTTATAAGAGTCTTTCTCTCTTTATTACGGGAGTGTTTAAAAACCAGCATGCAGTTCACTTCTTGAGAAGATCTTGTTAATTTGAAGGGCTGCTTGGCACTGTTGTGGCGCATGGCCCTTTAGCTGAAATCCATACAGAGATGCTTGAAGATTAGCTTGTGATTGTAGTGCAACTCGATGCTGTAGAGTGCATCAAAGCCCATAGCCTGGGAAAAGTAACTGGGTTTTCTAAATAGTGCCTAAAGCTGTTTATGGGAGGTTGGGGGAAATTTGGGGTTTCGCCCCTAACACAGTTGAATAAAATCCTACCTAAAGTTATGAAACAGCAAAGAGAGAGATGTGTCGCTAGTTTGTTTATATTGTTGGGAAATGGCCACAAATTAAGGGGCAAATATAATTGGACAGCACCTATGCAAGGAAAACAAACTCAGAAATCAGGTCCATCTTCAGCTGCTATCTGCTAGTCTTCCATCTCATCTTGACCCTATTATCTTCAATTCTATTAGATTTGACAGTATCCCTTGGTGTCAGAGAACTTTGGAACTAACCATAATTGATTGATGGCCCCTGTATCCATGTAGTGAAATACCAAAGTTGAAAAGGAGATAAAATACACAAATGTAGTCTGTCATGCAGGTTCCTGCAGTAAAAAAATAAGACTGCTTCCAGATGTCCTGAAGATAGATCCAGGTAGTCAGCTGTGTTGAATTTTAAGAAGTGTGCATGCACACGAAAGCTTATACCTTGAATAAACCTTTGTTGGTCTTAAAGGTGCCACTGGACTCTCAGTTTGTTCCAGATGTCATGGCTAACCATTGAACTGTTAGAGCAGCAGCTAATCAAAACTAACCAAAACCTGCTTGGAAATTCTATTTTGTCTACGGCCAGTAAGAGCTCAGTATGATAGTAACTGGAAAAAATACTAACACAAACATGGGTCAAGTTCTACCTGCCCTTTTTAAACCCTGGATATGACCCATATTTAAATAACGTGTCAGAGTCTAGAGAGCTTCTTCAGCATTTAATTTATATTTGTTTATTTATTTACTTTATATATAACCTGCCTTTCTTGCTGAGACTCAAGGCAGATTACAAAATGTAGCAAGGCAATCTGAACAGTATAAACATTACAAATATTACAATGACTGGTTTGCAAGTTAGAGACCAGTGCAATTAAGAAATGACACCAGAACTGCAAAAACTGGATTACAGAAATTAGAAAATGATATAGTAAAAAGAAGAAATGTGTGTGATAAACAGTCCATAAATCACAGAACTTGTCTGTTTATGAAAACACCCTTCTGAACAATTCCGAGAACTTCTAGTTCTCAGTAATAATAATCAAGTTGCAGTGTTTTGTATGCGCTGGAGCTTCTGAGTTGTCTTTTAGGGCAGACCCATGTAGAGCGCCGAAGAATAGATTCTTTTGAACTATGGTGCTGGAGAAGACTCTTGAGAGTCCCTTGGACTGCAAGAAGACCAAATCAGTCAATCCTAAAAGAAATCAACCCTGACTGTTCCCTGGAAGGCCAGATAATGAAACTGAAGCTCAAATACTTTGGCCACCAAATGAGAAGGGAGCACTCACAGGAGAAGACCCTGATGCTGGGAAAGATTGAAGGTCAAAGAAAAAGGGGATGGCAAAAGATGAGATGGTTAGACAGTGTCATAGATGCAACGAGCATGAAATTGAGCCAACTTCAGAGGACAGCGGAAGACCGGAAGGCCTGGCGTGATCTGGTCCATGGGGTCGTGAAGAGTCGGGCTCGACTGTGCGACTGAACAACAGCAACATGTAGAGTATGTTACAATAATCTAGCATCAAGATTAACTCTGGCATGGATCCATGTGGTCAGATCAGCCTGGTCGAGGAAGGGAGCCATCTTCCAAGCTAAATGAAGATGGCAGAAAGCATTTTTATAATTTATCATGTTTATTTATAATTTATCATGTTTCCAGCAAGCAAAAACTAGCTGAACTGACATTTGAATCTTTAGGAAAAGGGATTTGCCGTTATCCTGAATCCCTAGCAAAACTGCTTTCTGCCAGTTGTCAATGCTTGCCTGAGCATTATGGTCTCTAGCCATCACTATAACAGAACTAGGGTTGCTGTCCTTGCAATATTCATTAAGACCCATGAGACTGCTCTGGTATCAGTATCATAATTTCAGTTTTTTGGTGTTATATATAAATTTATTAGCAACACGGAAAAGCTGCCTGGAGCCCATACCCTGATAACGAGAGCATAATACATATTGGATTAGAATCTTTGATCAACATCATATTGACTAAAATAAAGCTAACCACAAAATATCAGGGAGAGAGGCCATGCATAACTCTAATAGTAACTCTTCAACATTTCAGGCAGAAGTTCTGTTTAACAGGATGCCTTTTAAAATGAACATCTCGTTAAAAATGGTTTCTTGCATACACACAACTCATTTTCAGTCATATAGTGAAGATCCTTGTGCTTTGGTGGCAGCTGCCACCAAAGCAACTTCTTAAAAATCTGCACAGCCAATCAGAAGCCCTGCTGGACAAAAGACCCACCTGACACTGTTCCCTTTCTAAAAACATCTGGCGGGCACCACGCTAGGGAATCCTGGCTTATCCACAGAGGTGATTCCGTAGGGAATTTAAATATTAGTATGTTTTGCATTTTCCCATGGATTTCTTTCCAATACCTTTTGGTTTTTTACAAGACTGCCACATATGCTAAAAGGTTCCATCTGTGTCTTGACATGTCCATTTTTTTCCATTGTAGTTTTTGCCTATTTTCTCAATATACTTTGGAGTAATATACTATCTAAAAAGCATTTTGTACCAGTTTTCTCTTAACTCCTGGCTGGCTGTATGTTTCTTTTTGCCATAACCATTCCCATTGATGTATAGGTATCTACTCTAAAATTCTGCATCCATTTAATCCTACATTTTTTCACTTGGTCTTCTGTTGCTAACTGAAGCAATAACTTACATATCTATTGTAGTAAATGGTCTTCTTGTTTTATAATCAGCTGTTCAAACTTATTCACCTCTCTTAGAGCTCCACCTTCCATGCTGATGATCTTCTTTAGTCTTGAAACTGATTGATAATATATCAGCCATTGAATCTTGATTCCTTCATCTCAAGTATCTTGCCAGGACTTGATTTCCTCCTGAACATTTACTATATTGCCATATGTTAAAAAAACACTTTTATTTCATGTGTTCTTATCATGATAAGCTTCTATTGCGGACATGAGTGGAGAATTTGGAGGGCTCAGTAAATTCCGGCATGTAAACCATATTCTCAAAAAGTCCATCTCTAATTATAAAATATATATCCATTGTAATAAGGAGAGATGTTATCTTAAATCCTTATATAAAAAGAATTCGTAACAAATAATGAGTATTCTAAACAAGAGTGATGAGAATAAAAAAGTAGATTATCTTCTATTCATGCTGCTTGTAATAAATAATGATTATTCTAAGTGTAAAAATATGTCACCAACAGAATTGTTTCTTTGTCATACATTAAAATTTAAAATTAATGGAAGGGGGGGAATAATGAGGAAAAGGGAATGGGGGGAGGGGAAAAGGGGGGCAAAAACAGAAACACATGATGATGGGAGAAATAAGGATAATAGGAATAAAAAAATAAAATAAAAAGGAAAATAATTAAACTGTGTGTATGCACATATGTGTGTGTGTGTGTTTGTAAAAGTAGGTTAAAAGTTTATAAATAATGTTACAAAAAATTATATTAAAAAAGGAAAAGAAAGGAGAAAAAACATGAGCGATAAATACATTTTTTCTTTGATATGCTGGCTTTTATAAATCTGCATTAGTCTGTTATAATTCACCCAAGAGAAGCAAAGGTAAAAAAAATAAAAGATCTTTGTTTTTGTTTCCTGCTGCATTGATTCATCTGAGGTTTTTAAAAAAAAGAAAGGGGGGAAATACTGTAAAAATTAGTACAGAATCTTCTTGTTGCATTTTGTTCTAGGAAGTATCAAAGAATGTACTTAGGTAAATAATTACTCAGGAGGAGAAAATCTTTTCTTTCTGTTGAGCACTCCTCTGGCGAATCAGTCAATTTGTGTCTTCCTTTTCCTTTACATTCTCTTTACTGCGTCATGCTGTAACCGAGACACTGAACCTTTTTTTAATCAAGGGGGAAGGGAAGAAAATAAGGGAAAAGAGAAATAGCCTGTTGTATCGTCCACAGAGAGGATAATCCATGATTATACATTCATCCAGGAAAGAAGGTGGAAAAGAAAAAAAAAGGCTTGATATACTTGGTATACTTGATCTGGTTAAATTAATATTTCCCCTCTGCTTTGCAAAGGCAGTTCACATAAATCTTTCGTTAAATATCTGTAATTCAAAAGCCATAAATAGAGCAATAAATTCTGCATTTTCCCGACATGTTATGTCCAAAAGCCATACATTTGCATGTTGTCTCCTCTTATTGCTGCCGCCATCGGGCACTGCTGGCAATCTGCTTATCTCCTGTGTTGAGCTGTAGTCTGGTAAAATGTAAAAAAAGAGAGCCATAAACACATTTTTTACAGATTGATAGAGAAAGAAAAAGAAAATAACAAAAGCTGAGGAGGTCGACTTTGAAGGCAGAAGCTGCCTGATCTCCACTGCCCTTGCTGGAATCAGAATTCCATGGAGCTAGATAGATCAGCCACCTCCCCCTGTGGTTCACCTGTCAGTTGAGTCTCCCCCATGGGAAGAGTTGAGTAATAAATATTCCCCTTCCCTGAGTGATAAATCTGGAGCCTTTAAGAAGTGCTTCCTTCAAGTTGTCATTTCCCCAGAAGTCCCCCTCTGAAGAAGTTTCATTTCAAAGGAACCAGATTCCAGAAAGATTTATTTATAGAAGTTGTATGTTCTGACAAGAGCAAACTGAGGAAGACTAAAAGCTTGTCTGCTTCCTTGCTTTTGTTTAAATTTTTTATACTATCCACCTTTTTGCCTTGAATGGAACTCTGTCCACAGTGACTTTTCTTCCAAGGAGTCTGTATGCCTGCCCTGGAGTTCCTGTACAAAAGATTCTGATGTTCTATTGTGTATGGTCATTCCGTGCGGAATACTGATCAAGCCAATCTTGCTTCATCCTTCCCTAGGTGAAGTGAGCTAGATCCTTGGAACCAACACAGCACGTCCCTGTGTTTCAGGGAAAGATAAGAAGTGGAGGGGAAGTGATCTTTCAGGAACCCTTGTATCACCACTATGGATTTTCCCACTGAGGAATTCAGGATTCTGTGGGACAATTTGAAAACCTCTGCCTTGGAGACCAATTTAATATGGGACAGGCTTTTGTAGGGGCTTTAACTGACCCTAGGAACATAAAGAAGAGCCTACTGGATTGGACCACTGGTTCCTCTAGTCAAACATACTGTTTCACAGAGTGGACAACAAGTTGCCCTGGAAGGCCAAGAATCAGGGTATAGAGGCCAAGGCCTATCCCTGCTGCTTCCTCCTTCAGGGGTTTGCCGCCTCTGTGTATGGAGGCTCCCTTCAGTCACCATGGCTGGTAGCCACTCATGGATCATGAATCTATCTAACCCCATTTTAAAGCTATCTGTGTTCATGGCCATCACGACTTCCACTGGCTGTGAATTCCACAGTTTAATTACTCGTTGAGTAAAGAAGCATTTCCTTTTGTCTGTCCTGAGCCTATTAACTATCACCTTCATTGGTGCCCCCAAGTTCAAGTATTGTGGGAGAGGAAGAAAAAGCTTCCTCTCTTTACTTTCTCCACCCCGTGCATAATTTTATAAACCTTTGTCATATCTCCCCTTAGCTGTCTTTTTTCTAGATTGAAAAGTCCCAGACTATCCAGCCTTTTCTCATAGGAACTCCCTAATCATCTGCCAATTCCCCACCATTTAAACCCCTTCCTCACATGCCTCTATTTGCCCTCCAGCCCCCTCAGTATCCCCATTACCCCTTTTCTACTATCACCATTACACAGTCCGTATTTTAAATCTTTTCTTTAAAAAGATTACAACAAAGGATGAACCATTTATATACATCAAAGAGCCAAAGAAAAATCCATTTTTATGTCTTTCCACATGAATAATACAGCAGAATTTGCTTTGTGTAAGACAAGTAATTAGCGTTAGTCCATTTTGTTAAGACTCTGTAGACATGCCTGTCTGTCATTCACATTTTTACCATGGCTTTCATCCAAGGAGCACAGGGTGGCATACGTCATTCTTTATTCCCAGTTTTGTCCTCACAGCAGCCCATGGAGGTAGGCAAAGCTGAGGAAGAGTGACTGGCTTGAGGTTCTTCAGTGTGTTTAATGGAAAACTGTGGATTTGAACCCACGTCTCCCAGTTCTTTGTCTGACAGTCTAACCAGTTCACTACATTGTTCTATGGATATACACACCTAAATTCATTACACTAATTGAACCAAGAATTCCCCTTTAACCCACCTTCTCTTTCTTGTCTCTCATTAAGAACCTTTCCATTCACATATCCCTTTCATTCCAGTTATTGCAATTGGCTGAACCTCCATGATAAGTGGAGAAGCTGATTGAGTGAATGTTTATAAGTATATAAAGCGGAGGGGGGTTAGAGTATCATATTAAAATCTAATTTAATATAAAAAACCCATTCCCAGTGGTCCTCAACCTTTTGGAGCCCGTGGGCAGCTTTGGAATTCTTTTTTTTTAAAAATAAGTGTTTTTTATTATTCTGAACAATATATTCAACAGTACATTCAGAACACATATTAATACCATGCAATAATCAACATTCTCAACCCGTAAGAGCCGGAATTCTCACAGTGTAGTGAGCACAGCCACAAAATGGCTTCCACAGAATGGCTGTCAAGGATGTGGAGTCAACTGCAAAATGGCTGCCGTGGCTTACATTGAATCACCCACTTAAGATCTTTCTGCTGTGGTGGAAGCTACTGCCAAAGCAACGTTTTAAAAAATCTGCACAGCCATTGAGATCGCCAATATCCAATCAGAAGCCTTGCTAGGCAAATGCTTCAGCTGGCCCCGCCCACTTTCTAAAAGTACTTCGTGGGCACCAGGAGAAGTATGAGAGGATGCCATGATGTCCACGGGCACCATGTTAGGAACCCCTGCTCTATCCTATAATTTAAATTGGTCATATTTAAGATAATTGTCCTCCAGGCCTTCATTTAACAGTTCTTTGTAGTTTCTGTGCCTTGCAGTATTTAGCATGCATCAGTCTTGCTACCACCAAAAATGAGTTCATCACATTCTTCTAGAATTTCATATCCTTATAATTCAATGAATTAAGCCATTGAGAAGTTAGCACACTCCTTCCTCCCCCTGCATCCTGTCCAGATGTGGGTCACTTTAATTTGTCAAGTCCCCCCCCCCAGTAACCAGGATTAAGCTGTGTTTAAGAATCCAGGTTACTGGGGGGGAAATACCCCTAATTTTGTTAAAGTGCCCTGATTTGGCTGTCTTAGCAAACTGGAATGGAAGACTTACGTCTTGAGTCTTGGTGCTGGGCAAAGGAGGGGCGTGTGTGTTTCCAAGCCTGATTGTCAATCAGGTTCACGTACCTCACAAGCAAACTTTGGTTTGTTCATCATGTCTTTATAGCCTTGAGAGTAATCTTTGACTATTAGCAGTTATCATATTCAGATTTCAGACATTTTGGGCTTTCCCCCCCCTCACATTAGCACCACAAGCAGAGTAACAAAGCAGTCCAATGCAGAATTACTCAAGTCTAAGCAATGGCCTTAGATTGTACTTGCCTTTGCATATGTTTACACTAAAAGTCACCTTTAATATTATTCCTAAACTAATGTTTTCTATTAACATCTTTATGGCTTTTTTCCACAGGGTCAGATGCCACTGAGTTGCCATTTTAAGAATAATTGTCCTTAGGATGTAAAGATAGTGAAAATACCTTGAGTAGGAAAGTCTAAACACCTTCTGTTAATAGGGACAACAGTTCAATAGATAGTATGGCAGGAGACAGCCGGCCAGGTTGGGAATCCCAAAAGGTTGGAGAGCCTTGGTGGGCTTCCAGTTTGAGAGCTCTGCTTTAAATATAGGCAGGGCTATTTTTGGGCAGGAACACACAGAAACGGAGTTTCGGCTGGCTCCCAAGTTGGCCACGCCCAGCAGGAACTCATTAACATAATAGGCCACACCCAACAGCAGAAACTCATTAGGATTGGCTACAATAAATAAATAAATAAACAATTAGGGGATGTGGCCTAACATGCAAAGGAGTTCCTGTTGCCAAAAAAAACAAACCCTGGGTTTTGACAACAAACAAGGCAATAAGAAGCAAAAGGTGGGTGTGGTTGGATGACCACACTTCTGGTAACATGGGGGTGTGGCCTAATATGCGAATGAGCTGTGTGGTCAGGGGTGTGGCCTAATATGCTAATGAGTTCCTGCTGTTGAGTATGGCCTATTATGCTAATGAGTTTCTGTTGGGCTTTTTCTACAAAAAAAGCCTTGAATATAGGAGATTTTAAACATTTAAGGGAGTGGAAGAATCGTCTGCTGTGATCCCTGGTGTTCTTTCCTGACCTTCAGAAGCCTATGGTGCTTTGGAGAACCCTGCAGAGCTTTGCACTTTTAGACCGTAATAATTTACCACCACTGCCATGATTTCATAGTCACTTTAATCTGACACAGCTATTTTTTGCCGTGGTTTTGAGAACAAGCCTATTCCAGCGACTTTTTAATGCGAGGAACCAAAGGGAAAACAGGAGCAGGAATTTGCAGCTCTGTAAATAGCTCTTCAAAGAGAGTCTGGCTTTGCTGCCGCCATTGATTTCCAATCAAGAGCCCATTACGGTCACCGTGCTGTTGCCGTTCCGTTGGCGGCGCTCCCGTGTGCTCTGGCACTTAGCAGAAGGCACAAGCTGGTGGTAAATGGGGCAGTGCGTTCTCACTCTCGGTGGGACTCTGCACAGCACTGCCCTATAAGTGAAAGTTCTTGGAAAGGGGTACCCTCTTGAGAGAGCTGGTACAGACCCGCAAGACAGGAGACCATGTTTTGTCTTCCAGTTGCCTAGACGATGAGCAGAGGGCATCTCTCTTCGCTAACCTCCTCGGTGTGGGATACGCCTGGTGAGGCCTAGCCTAAAGCTGCATTTCAGTAGCAGTGGCGCGGGTTTTCTGGGTTCATGAATGTACCCTGTCACGACACTAGAGAGACACCTCATTGATTCGTGGCAGCAGGCCACCCTTCAGCAGCACAGTGGGCAGACGTTGCCACTGGGGTCTGTCTAATCCCGTTGTCCCCCTCCAAGAAATACCTGTGAGGTATTTCAGACCTAGCAGCCCCTGGGGTTCTGCTTCCTTGAAGCTCCTGGGTCGTATTCTCAAACCACTTTTCCTCTTAGTAGTTTTGAGGGCTGTCGAGCAGGGCTGTCGAGAGCCACCACAGGCCCCCCGGGGGTAGAGCTTCCACTTGGGCTGCCCCCTGAACCATCCAGACCCAACCCAGAAAACAAATCACACAGTTTGTCCAGCTCTGTGGACCCCCCAGGATGACCCAGGTCTCCAGAATTCCCCTCCTTCCCCCCCCCCATTTTTCAGCAGCATGACTGCCAGTTTGGTACATTAATGACTCTGCGCCTCTTGCTGAGAAACCCTCTCAGATTTCATCGCAACCTTTAGCTTAAATAGTGTGTGCTGCAGCCAGCCATCATCTGTATTGACCGGAAGAACTGCAGAGTAACTGCCACGTCAGTCTAGCCCCATCTTGTGTCTCTGCTATGGATGCCCATTTTGGGAAGGGGCACAAGAATATTCTTCACTTCTTGCAAGCTGGACTGTTTACAACCCGCATTGGTTTTGTTTATAGTTGCCCAGGTCAGGGGCTAGAATGTTCTGGAAACAGTGGCTCTCATCCCCTCACAGTTGCATTTTACAGTTCTGGGGCTCACTCTTAACTCTTTGTCCCCAAATAGCTACATCTAATCAAAAACCTGTGGTGATTATATTTTTATTTATTTATTTAGGCATTTTTACCCCGCCCTCCCCGCTAGCGGGCTCAGGGCGGCTTACAAGGGGCATGAGCCCATACATAAAACCAGATAAAACAGTAAAATCATGAATACTAATAATAATAACAATAATACAGTGCTTTCTTTATTATTCACCTGTTGTCCCTCCCACTCCATACAGAAATGATTATTGGTGTAATTATTTTCCATTTGAACTAGTTACTCTGTTGTGTGCTGGAGATGATACTGCCTTGCCAGAAGTAAAAAGGAAATGGAGGATGCTACCTCAAATAAGTGATCCAGACTCAGTTTAGTAGGTCGCTGCGGGAACGGAAAGATATTTGAAAATCTAATTTCTTCCTATTTTCCACCTGAATCCTGTTTCTCCTCCTTTCCTTTTATTGAATTTACTGTCTGATATGAAGGGGGCAAAGGTTGTAACATAACCCCCTCCTCAGCAAGACCAGAGGATATTTTAGTATTTAACATAATCCCTGCCTTTAACTCTTCTTAGTCTTGGTTTAAAGAATGCTCAGCTATGCCTTGTTAACATTTGTTTCCTACTGGTATAGACCTCCTTTCCACAGCCATTTAACAACATAGTTGACTTCAAAAAGGAAAAAAAAAGAAAGGAAAAATCTCTATCGCCATGTTACTTGTAAGCTGGCTTCCAGTATTTCTAAAGTCCCCAAGAAAGATGTGCTCTGAGTAGGACAAGGATGCTTTAGCCCATTGGGAGGAGCGATACCTTCTCATAGTAGGGGTGGGCAGTTGTAATGGTTGCGGTATTGTCAGCTGTTTTCTTCAGGATTGGCATGCCAGCCTTCAGTGTTGACCCACCCATTGCACATCAGGGGAAGCTGTCCCATTATATTAAAAATATATATAAAGTGGCACAAATACTTCACTTTGCCCTGTTGTGAAATAAAGGTAAAGGTTCCCTTGCTCGAAAGCCAGTCCAATCCGACTCTAGGGTTGCGGTGCTCATCTCCGTTTCAAAGCCGAAGAGCCAGCACTGTCCGAAGACGTTTCCGTGGTCATGTAGCCGGCATGACTAAACACCAAGGCGCACGGAACACTGTTACCTTCCCACCGAAGTGGTCCCTATTTATCTACTTGCAATTTCTTGCTTTCGAACTGCTAGGTTGGCAGGAGCTGGAACTAGAGACGGGAGCTCACTCCGTCATGCGGCACACTCGGGTCTCGAACTGCTGAACTACCGACCTTCCACAGCCTGCAGTTCAGCGTCTTAACCACTTGAGCCACCGCAGGTCCTTGTTGTGAAATAGGATAGGCCTTATGTTGGTAATGTTCAATGGCCAGGGACCACCCACATACCTTTGGGACCGCCTCTCTCAGAATTCCCCCAGACGAGTGTTACACTTTGGGGAATAAGAACCTTTTTTTGGTGGTCCCCGGCTTGAGAGAGATCTGGCTGTCCTCAACCTTTTTTGGCGCCAGCCTGGTGGAACACTCTGCTGGAGAATATCGGTGCCCTGTGGGATCTATTACCTTTCTGCAGGGCTTGCAAGACAGAGATTGTAGTGGCATCTGTTGCCAAAGCAACATTTTAAAAAAGATCTGCATAGCCAATAAAATCTTCAATAGCCAGTCAGAAGCCTCTCTGGGCAAAAGCTCCACCTAACCACACCCACTTTCTAAAAACACTTGGCAGGCGCCGTGACGCCCACGGGCACCATGTTGGGGACCTCTGCTCTACACCTTGATTCTTCTTCCGCAAGAGTGCAGAAATAAAGCCGAAATAATGGTTGGCTAGACCCAGGGCTGAAGTTAAACAGAAATGCTTCTTTCTCTTGCATGCCAGTTGTATTCTGGCCAGTGTTCTGGAGGTCCTCAGAATGGTGTCGATACCTGGGGGGTTTTCAGCTTTATAGGGTATAACCTAATAGGTACTTTTTTCTTCCTCCTTGAGCTGTGCTTTTGCTCTCCCCTGCGACCAACCCAGTTCAGACAATTAGGTTTGGAGTGGGTGAGAGCTGTACAACACTTTACCTCAAAACCATAGAATCATAGAGTTGGAACGGATCTCCAGGGTCATCTAGTCCAACCCCCTGCACAATGCAGGAAATTCACAAATACCTTCCCCCACACACACACACACATACCCAGTGACCCCTGCTCCATGCCCAGAAGTTGACAAAAAGCCTCCAGGATCCCCAACCAAACTGACCTGGAAAAAAAATTGCTGCCTGACCCCCAAAGTGACAATCAGCATTTCTATGGGTGTGTAAAAAAGGGCCATGAGAAGTAAGCACTGAGGCAACCCTTCCTGCCCTCCCTCTCATGATCTGCCTAAGTTCACAGAATCAGCATTGCTATCAGGTGGCCATCTAACCTTATCAGGTCGTATGTAAATTATACCACATAATGGACATCCCAGTGACACAGAGATGGGGAACTGAATTGAATGAACTGAGCCATGTGCCATAGGAGAAGTCAACCTGTGGCCCCCTCCCTAGCTCACTATTGAAGACTGAATGGAGAGGAAAAGCTCTGTTTTGATCCTGCTTGTTCCTTTCAAAACTACACAGGAGCTGGCCCAGTGAGAGTTGCTGTCTTAGCTCGTCAGGGCCTTTGGTGATTTTTCATGAGTTTAGTATCCTCGGCGGCATGACAGTCTCATGTCAGGGCAACAAAGAACAGCCTTTCTGAAGACTGCTAGGTGACGTGGTGGTGATGTGGGGGAGGCGGCAAGCGAGTGTGGTCTCCCTGATCTTTTTGTCTCTCTGCACAGGAGGAGCTGACCAGCACGAGTGTGGAACATATCATAGTCAACCCCAATGCAGCCTATGATAAATTTAAAGACAAGCGAGTGGGCACCAAAGGGCTAGGTAAGTGTTTCCAGAGGTCCTTGTCTAAAATATGCTGCAGAGAGAAGCAACAGATCTAGATGTATAGCTCCCACCCCCATCAAGCATCTGGTAATGGCTCTGAACTTCCATTGCAAATAGGTAGTCCAGCCCAAAACAGATTGTCCTTTGCCCAGAATGGATTGACTCTGTCAGGATGGTCCCATGTAGAAAGGAAATGAATGGGTCATTCTAATGTAAACCCCCAGGGGTCCAGGATCCCAGACACTCTAGGGTTGTTCCGCAGGGCCTGCAAGACGGAGCTCTTCCACCAGGGTTTTAATTAGGAGCCGCCCACCACTACCACCAACTACCACTATTGAACATCTATGGTATAGGGCTGGCCCTAGCATGGAAAGAGAGCCATATCTCCGCAGGAGTCCGGAGGATCGCTGAGCTAGGAATTTTGGGGGTACATCTTAGAGAGCGCCGCTTAACATAATGAAGTATCGACTAAGACTGCGAGCACTTTAACTACTACGGTATTTTAACTGTATGATTGTTTTAATTTGTTTAAAAAGTTTTAAATGTTTTATGAAGACTAGGTACATTGTACCGACTTTTGTAAGCCGCCCTGAGCCCGTTCGTGGGGAGGGCGGGGTATAAATGTAACAAATAAATAAATAATAGGTGGTGCCCTTGCCCTGGTAATATTGTAGGGTTTCTGTCACAAGCTTGTTTTTTGTTTATATCTGTCAATTGTGTATTTCTTTGCTTGTAGATAAGAACATAAGAGAAGCCATGTTGGATCAGGCCAATGGCCCATCCAGTCCAACACTCAGTGGCAAAAACCCAGGTGCCATCAGGAGGTCCACCGGCGGGGCCAGAACTCCAGAAGCCCTCCCACTGTTGACCCCCCCAAGCACCAAGCATACAGAGCATCACTGCCCCAGACATAGTGTTCCCTCTATACCTTGTGGCTAATAGCCGCTGATGGACCTCTGCTCCATATGCTTATCCAATCCCCCCCTTGAAGCTTTCTATTCATATAGCTGCCACCACTTCCTGTGGTACTGAATTCCATGTGTTAATTACTCTTTGGGTAAAGAAGTACTTTTATCTCTTCTAAGCCTACTGCTCATTAATTTCATTGAGTGCCCACAAGTTCTTGTATTGTGAGAAAGGGGGAAAAGTACTTCTTTCTCTACCTTCTCTATCCCATGCATAATTTTGTAAACCTCTATCATGTCACCACTCAATCATTGTTTCTCCAAGCTTAAAGAGCCCTAATGTCTTTAACTTTTCTTCACAGGGAAAATGTTCCATCCTCTTAATCATTCTAGTTGCCCTTCTCTGCACTTTTTCCAATGCTGTAATACCCTTTTTGAGGTGCAGTGACCAGAACTGTAAACAATATTCCAAATGAGACCACAGCATATATTTATACAGGGGCATTATGATACCAGCTGATTTGTTTTCATTTAAAACACAGGATGATTTCAGTGACTGTGTCTTCAGTCCATTGAAGAGCACGCATGTTAGAATATCCCTTAACATTGATTGTTGGGTTCTTTCTAAATTGGACAAAGCAGCATTGCATGTTATAGAATGTAAAGACTGTTCCATTGGAAGGAATGGCAGCAGCTTTAGGGCATCTAGACAGTTACCCAGCCAGGCCTCTTTCACCCCCTGTGAAAGGTGCAGAAGCGAAGTTGGTAGAAGGAGTCAACTCTCAGATACAATCTCATGGGACAGCGTTCCCTTCTCAAAGAGAAGAACCTGTGGGAAAGCGTTTGTAATGGTAGAAATCCTCTTTTTGCTTTTTAGACTTCTCTGATCGTATCGGCAAAACCAAAAGGACCGGTTATGAGTCTGGAGAATACGAAATTGTGAGTAGCTGATTTGTTTCAAGTGAACGAATCTAGAGAGAGGAGCATCCTTATAGTCTGGCTCAGCCATGAGGCAAGGCCATCCATCTGGCAACCTGCCACAGATCAGTGTTGGCGAGGGCATGAGGGAGCATGAGTGTGTGGCTGTCGTAGGCAAGAGAGACGAGCCAATGGAGGAATCGGTCAGCATAGAGGCCTCAGGTGTCTAACATTCCTGCCTGGCTTTTTCACACTGTGCTGCTCTGACTCCGTAGGCCAAAGGCAAAACCATCCTATGGTTCCCCAGTTCCATGGCTCAAAGATTACATATTGAAGTTCGTGCTGGTGTCATTCTCAGGAGTGACATACACTGGTTCAGGCGATCCAGGCCACCTCGTTTTTGGATTTGTACCTTTCTGGATTTGTACCCTTTGGGTTGTTTTCACGTGGTCAGATGTTCTGCTGTTTAAAACAGTTCCCTGCATATGGAAAGCCAGATCTCAAGGAGAAGGAGAAAGCTTTGTCTTTCCTCTGGCGGGCTGGTTTTCTGCACGCAGAGTCTTTTCCCATGAGGCATTTTGACACCCCATGAGTCTCTGCCTGCAGTCTGCAGCGGCACAGTTCAAGACCCAAGTTTATCATCTCACATTTGTGAGAACTAGATGGTATTTCCCCTCCACATTCAGCGGCATTGTCGACTTTTGATGTGCCCGCCTGTCTCTCCAAGTCCTTCAGGGAGAAAAAACAAAACGAATGCGTGCAAAATCGACAATAGCACACCATATGCTTTTGATGATCCCTTTGGAAAAAAATCTTCCTTAAACCAGCTTTGCCGTAGGAACTGGGGCGAAATGAAATCTGGCTAACAGATTCAAGGATCTCATTATTTTGATGTTGCTGTTGACAGGGAGACTCTTGTCTTTTTCTCAAGCTAGGGGATGGACTTGGTGTGAAAGAGACTCCCCAGCAGAAATACCAGCGCCTGCTGCATGAAGTTCAAGAGCTGACGACGGAAGTGGAGATGATCAAGGTCAGAGTTTCCCTTTGTTGTTGTTTTTTTAAGACAATGGTGTGTGTGTGTGTGTGTGTGTGGGGTCCTCTGGCCCTGTTTCCAGCTCCCTTGTTGTTGTTGTTTTCCTTTTTTATACAATACAAACTTATAACAAAACAAATGAACTATAACCATTAACAATAAACCTTGAACCAGGTGGTTATTACAAAATATTTTCAAAAGTCAAGTAGGTTTTATAAGCAGGTAAGTATTTCTTTGTATTTTGCGGGCATAGTGCATCGGAATGATGAATCCTCATTGGGTACATAATCCAAAAACGGTAACCATTTGGCCAATAAATTTGTGGTAAGTCCTTGTTCTTCAGTTCTTTGTATAGAGTCCGATATTTTATCCATTGTTAATAAATCCCATAACTTCATGAACCATCATTCAATGGATATAGGGTTTGAGTCCTTCCAGCTGGACGCTATCAAAGTCTTGGCTGCTGAAAGCATGGTGGAGATTAGATTCTTGTTGTATTTTTGGAATCGTGTTATCTATCCACAAGTCCAATAAAATTTGTTTTGGGTTTTTTTAATCTCATACCCTGTTATATCTTTTATATACATACATATTTCCCCCCAAAATTCTTTAACTATGCAACATTTCCACCAAAAATGTAAAAAGGATCCACATTCACCACATTTCCTCCAACATAAATATGAATAAGTAGGGGATTTATGATGTATTTTGCTTGGAGTATTATACCATCTCATCATCAATTTGAATGCCTGTAATTTTATAGGAATGGATCTGGACGTAAGGGATGGTGATGCCCAAATCCTTTTCCATTCATTTTCAGTAATAGTATTTTTCCAGCTCCCTTGTGACTGCTGTTGATTGGGCTCCTCTCAGTTCTTTACATCTAGTCCCCACCAAACAGGATACTGAGGTCAAAATCTACTGTTGGAAGATGTATGACCTTCTGCCTTGAAATGTATTTGATGTGCCCATCGGTTGGATCTCTGTGCTGCCTTTTCGTTAAAACTATGACAGAGTTGTACAAAGCGGTTACAGTTCAGCACCAGACCATTAGCAAAGATAACGTTCATTAAGTGGAAGGCAGTACTTCATCTCCAAGAGAGCCCGTTTGGTGTAGTGGTTGGGAGCGCAGACTCTAATCTGGGAGAACCGGGTTTGCTTCCCCACTCCTCTATGTGCAGCTGCTGGTGTGACCTTGGGTCAATCACAAGTTCTCTCAGGGCTGTTTTCACAAGAGCAGTCCTCGAAAGAGCTCTCTCAGCTCCACCCACCTCACAGGGTGTCTGTCGTGGGGAGGGGAAGGGAAAGGCGTTTGTAAGCCGCTCTGAGACTCCGAGTGAAGGGTGGGGTATAAATCCAATCTCTCTCTCTCTCTCTCTCTCTGTCCTCACCCCACAGAGCTCCGTAAAGGAGTCCACAGCAGAGGAGAAGCTGACTCCCGTTGCCCTGGCTAAGCAGGTGGCTGGCCTGAAGCAGCAGCTGGTCTCCACTCACCTGGAGAAGCTCCTGGGGCCCGATGCAGCCATCAACTTAACGGATCCTGACGGCGCTCTGGCCAAGTAAGTGGGGGCGGAGCCAGCCCTTACTCTGAGGCAGGATTTCATCCGAGGGCCTGTTTTCCGTGCTGAAAAGCTGGATTCTTTGGTGTGAGAACAAAACAGGCCTGGTGGCACCTTAGAAGCTTAACAGATTTTTTTCCCACACGCTCGTGCTCACACATTCTCTCTCTGTTGTGTGCAGTGTGCGTGAAGAGGTAATCCGCTCTGGCATCCCTCATCCCAGTTACTGCAGCTAGCCTTTATGCCCCTTGAAGTAAGGTTTAAACAGAGTCTTCCACCCCTGCGACTCTTTCATTCGGAGCCGAGTTCGAGCCCAGGCGGTTTCTGGTTTTGGGATTGTGGAGCGTTTTGTGGGAGGTTCGCGCAGCAGCAACGCTTAGATCCGATTGAATCGTAGATCTGGAGGGGGGGGGCGATAAAACCGCATCCAATCTTTTGCCTTAAGGCGCACAGTTATCCCCACCGATAAAGTGGCATCACACAGACCACCAGCATCAGTAAGTAGATACGAAACCAAGTTAATCGTATCACCCCCGTCTTGCACCCAGATGGGAGAGGTTTTCCTCTTCCTTTTAGTCATTCCCTTGCATTGTCCCTAGTCCTTGAGCTGAAATCCAGAGCATCAGCCAGTAGTTCTGACGGCCAGTGTAGGAAGCCTGGTGCCCCATGGAGACTTGTGACCTCTTCAATTTCTTAGGCGTCTGCTCATTCAGCTGGAGGCAGCCAAGAGCGCAAAAGCCGCCCCTGCAGGGGGGAAGAGCCCTGCCAAAGCCCCAGCTGGCACAGGCAACACGGTGACCTACGAGCTGCACTCCCGGCCGGAGCAGGACAAATTCTCTCAGGCCGCTAAGGTAAGACTGGGAAGGGCTTTACTCACCGATGCCTCTCTCGGAAATGAGGAGGAAACAGTTTAGGGCGGTGACCGAAAGGACGTTTGCATAGCAGCTCAGTGGCTTTGGAGGTGGCCTCACCACATTCAGTCCATTTCTCCTGGAATGAGCTCTGGACACCCCCCCTCCGAGGCGTGCACTCAAATTGTACCCTTTTCTGGCATTTCTATTGTAATGGGGAAAACGTCTGCTGTACACAATGTGACCAATAAAGCCAATCATGCAGTATAACCGTTAAAATATCCAGGAAAGAGCTGAGTGGAGAGAAATGATGGAAAAGGGGTTAGATCAGGAAAAAAAACCCACAACTTCTACCGGTGAAGATTCTGCTGTGCAAGCAATTGGAAGGTAGAGAAGAAGGAAAGACATGAGTGGTCTTCTTGACTAGACACAGTGGGAGCAAGGCATGCCCCAGCAGCGCTGTGAGCGCCTCTGAGATGTGCCATTCCCGTCACCCTCTCCCCTGCCACTGTACCTAGTAGCACTGCCAGCGCTTCGGGGATTCCTCGGTTGTTTGGGTGCTTGGCCTGGAGTGCCAGGCAAAATGACCTGGAGTGTGTGTGTACTGGGAGCTGCCTTCCTCTGGGTTAGATGGGTGAAGAAAAGAGGAAAAGGTTTGCCAGAGTTGGGAAATATCTAGTTTGTGTGGAAGATGGCAGAAGATGGAGTAATTTTAGGAGGGAGGATGCACGGCAGTGTTAAGTTAGAGAATCCAAGAGCAGAAAGAAACAGCAGTGCAACAGCGGTTCTGAAGAGGAACTGACAGGGAAGAGCCTGAGTAGGTGACTTGAAATGCTCTGATCATCATGAACTCCTGGTTAGGGGTAATAGGGTAATAAATAATCTCTCGCTGGATGATTGGATGCGGCCTGCCAGGAAGTTTTCCTCTCCCAGGCCCATTGAAATTAATGGAAACTGCTCAGGCTATGAGTTCTTGCACCATCTTCCGTTCCCTTCAGTGCAGCTCGTGCAGGAGAAGGGTCCTTGTCAGTCCCTTGACCCTTAACGGCATCTTAAAATCTGCCGCTTGAAGCTGCCAAACCTGGTGGTAACAGCGAACATAGTTATCCCAAAAGCACCTTATTGGAGTATGTTTCAAGTCTGAGAACAGAGCAGGTTTCCGGGTCGACAGCAAGGGAAGGAGGGAAGTAGAAGACCTTCATCTCTCATTTGCTCATTCTGGCCTGTGCAGATTGCAGAACTGGAGAAGCGTCTGGTTGAGCTGGAAGCCACCGTTCGCTGCGAACAGGACCCCCAGGTGAGCATTACCAGGACGGGACAGGAGATAACGTGATGATGATGGGATGTGGTGGGAAGAATCTAATAGCAGACCGAGGTGCTGATGAGTGCTCTGGAGTGTGTGAGTTAACAATATTTGTTCTCCTCCCCACGTTGCAATAGCAACAGCTACAAAACAAGTGAACTGTGCAAGGAAGTCTTGCTTTCCACCTGGCCTGTCTCTGCTACCCATCACTGTCATTGGGGTGACCCCGAAGTGTGCACGCACTTCACTTTCTCTCGCTATAGTAATGCTCAGGGTCACCTGGTGAAACTGATGGGGAGTCTAATTAGGACAGACAGACAAACATCTTGGTACAGTTGATGAAATTCAGAGCTACAAGGTCTGACAACAGCCTATTGACCTTAGGTGACTTTAAAAGAAGATGAGATAAATTCATGGAGGCAGCGGCTACCCGCCACAGTAGCTAAATGGAACGTCCGCGTGATGCCTCTTGAGTATCAAACTCTTTAGATAAATGCTGGGTTTGGGCTATTGCTCCCGTGCTCTGTTGGTATGTTTCCCAGCAGGAGCTGAGTGGCTGTTCTCAGAAACAAGACCCTGAGCGATGTGAACTTCCGGACTGATCCGAGAGGGCTCTTGATGTTTGTAATAACAGTTGCCTCTTGAAGAAGAGGGTGTTGTGAAAACGCTTAGAAGGGATGTGATGCCTGCTGGTGTCCGTAAGGGAAGAGGAGTCATCCTCAGGCCCGTAGCCACAGTGTGGCATTTGGGGGCAGAGCCCCACCATGGATGAACCCTGCCCCACCAGATGTCACACACCCCTCCCCCGCTGTGCCAAGCTCCTTACCCTTGCCCCTCCCTGGCATTGCTGGCTCTGGGAGGGGAGTGAAACTGATCAGAAGCAACAGGGGGACTCTGGAAGGGAAGGCCCCTAAGCCACCCCCATTTTCCAGCTATGGGGCTGGTCGTCCTAAATCATGGGTGGCTCATCTGTCGCATGGTCAGCTCCCAGACAGCAGCAGGAGAGTGTGGGGCTGGCTGCCCATACATAACAGGAGTCATGAGCCTCCATACCTCCCTTGTGCTCTGCGGCTGTCTATGTCCTGGCTCAGTGTGTAGCAGCAGGAGAGGCTCTGTGCTTGTATGGTCATTTGAAATAACCAGCACTATGGTTTACTTCATTAACCCTTTGCATTCTTTCTCCTCCTTAGAATCCTCTGACTGTTGGGCTGCAGGGAGCCAGTCTTATGGTGAGGTTCGGACCAGACGTTACAGATGAAGAAATGCATTTTTTTTTTGGGAGGGGGGAGGTTTGAAATGAGCAAAACCTCCTTTGTGCGTTTTAACAGTCTTTTCCCCTCTGGGCAGAGAATAGGCGGGGTGGGGTGGGGGGGTGGAGTCAGTCCAGTAGCTTCCCAGACTACCTCAGCTCCCCTTTATACATATGCTAATAGATCTGGCAGGAGAGATAATGGGTGGGTCGAGCTCTCCCCCTTCCCCAAGCAGGGAACAGAGATTTGGAGAGGAGGGGATCTGTGGTGTTAGCAAGAGGGTAGCAGTCAGGCATGGGAGAAGTAGAGGTGTGAGCACAAAGTTCAAGTATTGATTTGGAACCGGCCAGGTGGGTTTTGTTGTTGTTCTCATGTGGCAGGTATTAATTCTACCATGTGTTTCCCATGTCTTCTCAGGAAGGGATCTGTGGTGTTAGCAAGAGGGTAGTAGTCAGGCATAGGAGGGCAAAGTAGAGGTGTGAGCACGAAGTTCCAGGTATTGATTTGGAACTGGCCAGGTGGGTTTTGTTGTTGTTCTCATGGGGTAGGTATTCATTCTACCGTGCGTTTCCCATCTCTTCTCCTGTCCTCAGGAAACGGTGGAGATCTTGCAGGTGAAAGTCAGCACCCTAGACATGGCATGCCTGGACCAGGTGGAGGCAAGGCTACAGGTGGGTCAGTGCCGTGAGAGTTCTTGCCATCTCCACGTTTGGGCTGCAGGGAGGAGGGTGGAGGATGCTGGAAGTTTGTCCGAATCCAGTTCTCTAACCTCCTGCCCTTCGTCCCTAGAGTGTCTTGGGGAAGGTGAATGAGATTGCCAAGCACAAGGCAGCGGTGGAGGACGCAGACACCCAAAGCAAGGTCAGACTCTTGAACCTTCCCCTGCTGGGCTGCTGGTAACCCAGCCACAGGACTTTGTGGCTTATATGCTTGTAATGTCTGGCCTTTGGTTGGGAAGCTGAATGTCTCAGGACTCCCCCTGCTGGTTCAGGGATGCGTCTGCAGCAGAGTACCTGAGTCCGGACTGCAGTATCCCAGAATGGAAGCCCAACATTTGGAGGGTTAGGGGAAAGAGGTGTATGAAATCTCCTAACCTCGTCTTTGTGACTCCTGCTGCTGGTAGCAAAACACTACATTTCTACATCTGCGAGGTTTCATCCTGCTCTGGGGGAGAAATCAAGGAGAGATTAATGGGGGCATCTTCCATTGTGTTGATTTCTTTGCTCAGGCCCTGCCGCTGGGGTCAGGGGGGGGTAAAAGGGATCCACAAGGTCCCCCTATGCAAAACTGGATGCTGTGGCTCTTCCTTCCCGGGAAAGAGGTGTGTGAATTTTTGGAGGTTTTTAAACAGAGGCTTGATGGCCATCTGACAGCCATGCTGATTCTGTGAATTTAGGGAGGTCATGAGAGGGAGGGCAGGAAGGGTTGCCTCAGTGCTTAGTTCTCGTGGCCCTTTCTGACACACTCAGGGAAATGCCGATTCGCCACTTTGGGGTCAGGAAGCAATTTTTCTCTAGGCCAGTTTGGCCAGGGATCCTGGAGGGTGTCCCCCCCCCATCTTCTGGGCATAGAACAGGGGTCACTGGGGGTGTGGAGGAGGAGGTATTTGTGAATTTCCCGTATTGCGCAGGGGGTTGGACTAGATGACCCTGGAGGTCCCTTCCAACTCTGTGATTCTGCGATTGGCTTGTTTCAGCCCTATAACTGGCTCATGCGTGCACATCTTCCACCTGAAGACTCAAATGACAGCCATTGTATGTGTGAATCATTCAAAGAACACCAGGCAATGTGAACTTTTGGTGTTAAATCTTGTGATGGTCAGTTCATATCTGAAAGACCCTGCCAGATGTGGCAGTCCTCAAATGACAAAGTGTTGTTTTTTAAAAAGTACACACACACACACACATCCTCACTACCTGTTACTATTGCCAGTATCCAGGGCAATCTGTCTGTCTTCTGTTGTGGGTATGTGGATTGGGGGTGCAGGGGTGGTAGCAGGGCCAGCTTCCTGTTTTGCCTTCTGCTCCTTTAGAACTTTCCTTCCTCTTCTCTGCAGGTGCATCAGCTCTACGAGACTGTGCAGCGCTGGAGCCCGCAGGCCAGCTCCCTCCCCGAGGTGGTGCAGCGCATGGTTACCGTGAGGCAGTTGCATGAGCAAGGTGAGCCTCTGGGCTGCTTCGTGAGAACGAGGCGTGCTTGTGAACCAGATGACACCGGGGTCCAGCGCAAGAGAGTGCCCCCACCTTCTGGTCTCGCATTACCTTGCTGAACAGCCTTCCCTTCCCCTCTTGCCCCGAGCTGACCCTCGGTTCTTGTGTGTTGCAGCCATGCAGTTTGGGCAGCTCCTGACTCATTTGGACACGACTCAACAGATGATTGCTAATTCCTTGAAGGATAACGTCACTCTGCTGACCCAGGTAGGACTTGGCGCTTTGGGAATTACCGTTGTTACCGGAAATAAAACAGGAGTCCAGCAGCGCCTTAAAGACAAACAAAATTTATTCCAGCACAGCGGTGGTGGAAAGTGCCATCACATCGCAGGCAATTTGCTGCGACCCCATAGGGTTGGCAAGGCAAGAGGCATTTGCAGGTGGTTTGCCGCTGCCTGCTTCTGTGTCGCATGACTGGTGTTCCTTGGGGGTCTCCCATCCAAGTACTAACCGGGGCCAACTCTGCTTAGCTTCTGAGATCTTACCCGATAGGGCTATCCTGGGCTATCCAGATCTGGGTGATTCCAGTATAGCGAGTCAGAACTCACTCCATCGGATGCATAGGAGTGGTGGTGGTGGTGGTGGAAAGTTTCGTCAAGTCACAGCTGACTTATGGCAACCCTGTAGGGTTTTCAAGGCAAGAGATATTCAGAGGTGGTTTTTCATTGCTTGCCTCCTTGTCACCCCCCTTGGTATTCTTTAGCGGTCTCCCATCCAAATACTAGCCAGGGCCGGCCCTGCTTAGCTTCCAAGATCTGGTGAGATCAGGCTAGCCTGGGCTATCCCGGTCAGGGGATAGGAGCGTTAGGTGGGTGCATTTTTATAAGAAGTTGCAACCCGGCAAGAGGTGGGAGGATGTTATAAAGAGAGTCCAGTTTTTAGAAAGATCTGATCAAAAAGAGTAAGTGGCTGCAACATCAGCACAACCGTTCGAATCCATGCACACTGGCCCAGCACGCATGATGCAAAGGAGCGCAGCCGGTTGTGTGCCAGCACACAGCTCCAGCCTGCATCGGCCGTACTCTCTAAAAGACGGTATTTTTAAATTTTTCTAGCAGTGAGGACGTCTGGAAACAAAACAACGAAAAATGAAAAACCAACATAAATGTTCGCTGTCACCTAGTTTTGTGCCATTAGGAAGGTGGAACTGCTGTCTGTCATTCTTGGAATTATGACAGCCGAAGTGCTCTCCATTTGCATTTTGTAGGTTGACTTACTTGGCTCTATCGATGACATCCTAGCTTCCCTGGCCTCCCACAATTAGTTCAGGGGTGTGAAAGGATGACCTAGCACCCTCAGGTTATACTTGCCATATGAGAGCTGATGGAGCAGGACTGCTCATCAAACGACAAGAGTTCCATCTGCAACTTTCACAGTCAGAGTGATGCAGAGGGTCTGCTTAGGGGGAAATGATTCGCCGTGTCTCAAAAAACAAAAAGGGTCGTCATGGGAACTTAAGGGCAGAAAGTGCAGATTAAGAATATAAGAACATAAGAAGAGCCCTGCTGGATCAGAAGAAGAAGAAGTAGAAGAGATTTATACCCCCGCCCTTCACTACCCAAGGGAGTCTCAGAGCGGCTTACAAACTCCTTTCCCTTCCCCTCCCCACAACAGACACCATGTGAGGTAGGTGGGGCTGAGAGAGCTCTTGACAGAAACTGCTCTTTTTTCAAGAACAGCTCTTATCAGAACTACGGCTTCCCAAGGTCATCCAGCAGGTGCGAGTGGAGGAGTGGGGAATCAAACCCGCTTCTCCCAGATTAGAGTCCACGCACTTAACCTCTACATCAAACTGGACCAATGGTCCATCCAGTCCAGCATCCTGTCTCACACAGTGAACTTCATTTGACATGTGGTTGCCTAGGGTTGCCAGCCTCCAGGTGGTGCAGGAAGCAAAACAAACCGTGCAGACAACTAGTATAACTGCATGTACAATTCAAGCTTATGTATAAAGAATAATAAAGTTTCTTAGTTGTATATTGAGATTTTTAAATATTTTTATATATAAATTTACTAGGAAAAAGGCCCATTGTGGAAATAAATACGACCTCTAGAAAGAGGCTCTGGGTGGGTGCCCCGGCCTTGGACAGTCAGTGTCAATTTGCTGTAGCGACCTAAGCACGGTATGACACTGAGTCCACCATTTTCTCCAGAGGAACTGATCTCTGCTACCTAAAGAACAGTTGAAATTTTGAGTGATCTCCAGCCCTCACCTGGAGATTGGCAACAATGGTTCCCCAGAAGGGAATAGTTAGTTTGGAGGGTGGAGTCTATGGCTTTGTACCTGTCCAATGTCCCATGCCTCCTGAAATTTCACCCTCTC